>NC_085996.1:39501982-39801982 GCF_030014385.1 Trichomycterus rosablanca
TGGTGTGGATCTATCAGCGTGGTGAGGGTGTGGTTTGGATCTCCCAGCACTGTGAGGGCGTGGTGTGGATCCATCAGCGTAGTGAGGGTGTGGTGTGGATCTATCAGCACTGTGAGGGCGTGGTGTGGATCTATCAGCGTGGTGAGGGTTTGATGTAGATCTATCAGCGTGGTGAGGGTTTGATGTGGATCCATCAGCATGGTGAGGGCGTGGTGTGGATCTATCAGCGTGGTGAGGGCGTGGTGTGAATCTCCCAGCACTGTGAGGGCGTGGTGTGGATCTCCCAGCACTGTGAGGGCGTGGTGTGGATCCATCAGTGTGGTGAGGGCGTGGTGTGGATTTATCAGCGTGGTGAGGGTGTGGTGTGGATCTATCAGCGTGGTGAGGGTGTGGTGTGGATCTATCAGCACTGTGAGGGCGTGGTGTGGATCCATCAGTGTGGTGAGGGCGTGGTGGGGATTTATCAGCGTGGTGAGGGCGTGGTGTGGATCTCCCAGCACTGTGAGGGCGTGGTGTGGATCCATCAGTGTGGCGAGGGCGTGGTGTGGATCCATCAGTGTGGTGAGGGCGTGGTGTGGATTTATCAGCGTGGTGAGGGTGTGGTGTGGATCTATCAGCGTGGTGAGGGTGTGGTGTGGATCTATCAGCACTGTGAGGGCGTGGTGTGGATCTATCAGTGTGGTGAGGGTTTGATGTGGATCTATCAGCGTGGTGAGGGTTTGATGTGGATCCATCTGCATGGTGAGGACGTGGTGTGGACCCATCAACATGATGAGGGTGTGGTGTGGATCCATCAGCGTGGTGAGGGCGTGGTGTGGATCTATCAGCACTGTGAGGGCGTGGTGTGGATCTATCAGTGTGGTGAGGGTTTGATGTGGATCTATCAGCGTGGTGAGGGTTTGATGTGGATCCATCTGCATGGTGAGGACGTGGTGTGGACCCATCAACATGATGAGGGTGTGGTGTGGATCCATCAGCGTGGTGAGGATGTGGTGTGGATCCATCAGCATGGTGAGGGTGTGGTGTGGATCTATCAGCGTGGTAAGGGTGTGGTGTGGATCTGTCAGCACTGTGAGGGCGTGGTGTGGATCTATCAGTTTGGTGAGGACGTGGTGTGGATCCATCAGCGTGGTGAGGATGTGGTGTGGATCCATCAGTGTGGTGAGGGCATGATGTGGATCCATTAGCATGGTGAGGGCGTGGTGTGGATCCATCAGCGTGGTGAGGGCGTGGTGTGGATCCATCAGCGTGGTGAGGGCGTGGTGTGGATCCATCAGCGTGGTGAGGGCGTGGTGTGGATCTCCCACTGCACTGGTTCAGGAGCTCCTGGTTCTCCCTGGTAAGGGCATCAACGCGACTCTGCAGCTCACTGTGGGCGTGGTACCACTCACACTCCCGTCTGTTCATCTGCTCCATCAGAGACTCGAACTGCTCCTGGAGACTCTACACATGTACACAGAAGAAGCACAACGTACACTGCATGAACCCCTGTGTGTTCACTATATATACAGTGTATCACAAAAATGAGTACACCCCTCACATTTCTGCAGATATTTAAGTATATCTTTTCATGGGACAACACTGACAAAATGACACTTTGACACAATGAAAAGTAGTCTGTGTGCAGCTTATATAACAGTGTAAATTTATTCTTCCCTCAAAATAACTCAATATACAGCCATTAATGTCTAAACCACCGGCAACAAAAGTGAGTACACCCCTTAGTGAAAGTTTCTGAAGTGTCAATATTTTGTGTGGCCATCATTATTTCCCAGAACTGCCTTAACTCTCCTGGGCATGGAGTTTACCAGAGCTTCACAGGTTGCCACTGGAATGCTTTTCCACTCCTCCATGACGACATCACGGAGCTGGCGGATATTCGAGACTTTGCGCTCCTCCACCTTCCACTTGAGGATGCCCCAAAGATGTTCTATTGGGTTTAGGTCTAGAGACATGCTTGGCCAGTCCATCACCTTTACCCTCAGCCTCTTCAATAAAGCAGTGGTCGTCTTAGAGGTGTGTTTGGGGTCATTATCATGCTGGAACACTGCCCTGCGACCCAGTTTCCGGAGGGAGGGGATCATGCTCTGCTTCAGTATTTCACAGTACATATTGGAGTTCATGTGTCCCTCAATGAAATGTAACTCCCCAACACCTGCTGCACTCATGCAGCCCCAGACCATGGCATTCCCACCACCATGCTTGACTGTAGGCATGACACACTTATCTTTGTACTCCTCACCTGATTGCCACCACACATGCTTGAGACCATCTGAATCAAACAAATTAATCTTGGTCTCATCAGACCATAGGACATGGTTCCAGTAATCCATGTCCTTTGTTGACATGTCTTCAGCAAACTGTTTGCGGGCTTTCTTGTGTAGAGACTTCAGAAGAGGCTTCCTTCTGGGGTGACAGCCATGCAGACCAATTTGATGTAGTGTGCGGCGTATGGTCTGAACACTGACAGGCTGACCCCCCACCTTTTCAATCTCTGCAGCAATGCTGACAGCACTCCTGCGCCTATCTTTCAAAGACAGCAGTTGGATGTGACGCTGAGCACGTGCACTCAGCTTCTTTGGACGACCAACGCGAGGTCTGTTCTGAGTGGACCCTGCTCTTTTAAAACGCTGGATGATCTTGGCCACTGTGCTGCAGCTCAGTTTCAGGGTGTTGGCAATCTTCTTGTAGCCTTGGCCATCTTCATGTAGCGCAACAATTCGTCTTTTAAGATCCTCAGAGAGTTCTTTGCCATGAGGTGCCATGTTGGAACTTTCAGTGACCAGTATGAGAGAGTGTGAGAGCTGTACTACTAAATTGAACACACCTGCTCCCTATGCACACCTGAGACCTAGTAACACTAACAAATCACATGATATTTTGGAGGGAAAATGACAAGCAGTGCTCAATTTGGACATTTAGGGGTGTAGTCTCTTAGGGGTGTACTCACTTTTGTTGCTGGTGGTTTAGACATTAATGGCTGTATATTGAGTTATTTTGAGGGAAGAATAAATTTACACTGTTATATAAGCTGCACACAGACTACTTTTCATTGTGTCAAAGTGTCATTTTGTCAGTGTTGTCCCATGAAAAGATATACTTAAATATCTGCAGAAATGTGAGGGGTGTACTCACTTTTGTGATACACTGTATATATATAGTGTATATACTGTATATATAGTGAATATAGGCGTGTATATACTGTATATATATATATATATATATATACTGCATATACAGTGTTATTACAGTGTATTTTTAGTGTTATTTGTTTACTTATATACATACATTCATATGTAATTGCACAAATGCACTTTATTTACTTAGGAATTCCTATTATATAATCCATTGCACACTTGTCTGATGCTGTACTATTTATGTTGCTGTTGTATTGTTTATTGTGTGTTTATATTTAGTGTTCCTCTTTCTACTATTTATAATTTGATGTATATATGTTGACATATTTGGACTGTGGACATTCGTCTAAATTGCGTCACAGGTACGTTGTTGGTTTTTACCTGAGATTCCTGTACCTGTCGGGTTCCCTCCTCAGGGCTGCGGTCTGAAAATCGCTCACTGTGAGCAAATCGATCCATTTCAGATCTGTTTAAATTAAATAATGTTCAGAAATAAACAATTATTAACAATCAGAATTAACACTGGTGTGCAAACGTTTGGTCCCTCATAGCCAAACTACAGTAGAGTCAACAACAAAACCCGTAACTTTAACTCTAAACCAATAAAAATGTTAGTTTTATTATAACCTGAGGAAATTCAGAGCTTTGTCCTGCTCTTGTCTCATCTTGTCCATTAACAGCTCGTCGTTTCTTTCAGTTCTGATGTTTAGGCCTTTATTTCCTTCTTCTTTTTTTAATGGTTCACTTCCTGTAGCCAAAAAAAAGTATATTTTCAGCTCACGACAATAAAAAGCTTTAATTTAAATAAAATAAAAAAATAAAAAACTGGAGGAACCTTCTTACTGTTTATAGATTGTTGAGTATTAGCGGCTGTGTTGCTGCCACCTCGGTCTTTTGTAGTCGATTCGACCCGAGGGAAGATGTTCTTGAGAAGCTCCAAGCTGCTGGACGCTTTGGTCAACATTTTGGACGTTGGTAGATTCTTTCCTGTGGCTTTCTCAGGTTTGAACCAGCATCGTTCTGAGTCGCTGACCCGATCAGAACCAGACGAGCTAAAACTCTGGGCCAGGAAGCAGCGAGAAGCTTTGTTCAGGGTCTCCGGACATTCGCTCGGAGCGTCGCTCGCGTAGTCCCCGTCGGACGGATCCAGGCGCCTGTCCGAGTTCATGTTCGGAGCCGTCGGAGGTCGAGGAGCATCATCATCATCAGAACTGGTACTTGAGGTACTGGAGTCACTGGTGTCGCTGTGGAGCAGTAAATGCTTCATTTGAGGGGTCAGGTTTAACCTCGGAGCGTCCAGATCGTTGGTTGAGGGACTTTGCCTTTCGCAGACTCTCACGATTCGATCGTTTAGCTTTTTAAAGCCGACTTTGCGCTCGAGATGAACCTCGGTGCCACCTTTATTGAATCCACCAGTCTGGACGTCGAACCGTTTTGACGTGAAGTCGTCTGCGCTGTTTTGGGGTCTGAATTCTTTCTCAGATTTCCCATCAGCATCGTCGCTTTTACCTTTCATCTGTCCCAGTGATCCCAGTCGGACCAGCTTACCATTCCGTTGCTTGCTCTTGCCACTGTGCTGCGGCGTCTCTTTACCCTTCCAGATTCTAGATCTGCCGTCCCCTTTTCGTAGGAAGCTCCCTCTCTCTGGCACTTTGATTGATGTTCTGGTCTGTAACCAAAAATTCACAAAAAACATCTTAGTCTCCGCTAGCACACCAGCGCCGAGATTCTGAACACCTCGGTTCGAATCTCGACTCTGCCACCGGTCGGCTGGGAGCAATCTAGCGGGCACAATTGGCAGTGCCTGCAGCAAACAGTAATTGGCCACTGTGTCTGCTAGGGTGGGATGACCGGACTATGCGGGTGTGGTCTTCAAATGCTGTGTAAGGACCCTGGTTAGCAGATAGAGATGGGTCCGCTAGGAGGGGGCGTGAACACATTCAGGGATCCCCAGCAGTGGAAAAAAAGGAAAGGAAATGCATAAATAAATACAAATAAATAAATAAATCTTAGTCTTATGCACAGAAACATACCATATTAAACCAAAAGTATGTGGACGCCCTGGCTAACCATTAAGTATTTCTGCACAATGTTCTCTAACGTGTCTATGAAGGTTCTCAGTCATCCAGGTCATAGTGGGCTTGGGTGGTTGAGTCGAAGGTGACTGGTATTTCACCTCTCATTTGAAAGGCCAGTGGGGTCAGAGGTGGTCCAGAGAGTTATTGACCCACCCTGCCATCATGCGAGTGGTTAAGGTCACACGGGTTGAGTCGTGAATGGGAGTTAAACCGTTTAGGAAGGGATATTAAGCCTGCTTCATAGGCGGCTGATAACTGGTGTTGTAAGCCAGCGGTTCTCAACCTTTTTTTTTAGACTTTTACTGGGGGGTCTGAAGTGTACCAGTCCATGCAGTACCCAGTGCTGTACATGTCTTGGCATTAGCAATGAGGTCCAGCTTTTTAATTCCTAAGGGTGGGAAGGGATTCGGTGCCATCCTGTCTAAAATAAGATCCATGTATCTGTGCACTACCATCGATCAGCCAGCAGAGGTCGTAACTGCAGCAGTTATGTGGAATCCACACAGCACTCCCACCCTTGGATGAGCCGATCATAGGTGGCCGAGCTGCCGGTAGCAGAGCTGAGATTCGAACTCGCAAGTTCAAGATGCCATCTCTGGGGGTGTCCACATACTTTTAGCACTGTCTATATGACTTTACCTGATCATTCTTTGTTGGAAATTCATTATCCAGTTTAATTTGCTCTTCAACAAAATCCTCAAAGGTTTTCTCTTTCTCCTTCAGTCCGGGGCAAATGGGCCTGTATTGTGATTATTGGAAAAGACTTGGTTGTTTATATGTTTTGTTTATTTATTAATCCAATTTATTTAAAAATTCAGATGTTTTGTGAATGTAATTCAGTGTTTTGCACTCAGTACCTTTCCTCAGGGTTTGTTGGGACCTTCCTCCTCAGTCCGAACGGGCTGACACGAGGAGAACGCTGCTTCACCAGATCTGAAGATTCTTCTGATATAGATGATAAACAGTTCTGCTCCAAACCTACAGACTTCAGAGGAATTCGGTCTGAAACACAACAGAAATGGTACAAGTGGGAGCTAGCAGGACTCAACAACAAATGCTGTCCATTTTATCAGCTCCACTTACCATATAGAAGCACTTTGTAGTTGTACAATTACTGACTGTAGTCCATCTGTTTCTCTACATGCTTTGTTACCCCCTTTCATGCTGTTCTTCAGTGGTCAGGACCCCCACAGAGCAGGTATTATTTAGGTGGTGGATGATTCTCAGCGCTGCAGTGACACTGACATGGTGGTGGTGTGTTAGTGTGTGTTGTGCTGCTATGAGTGGATTAGACACAGCAGCGCTGCTGGAGTTTTTAAACACCTCACTGTCCCTGCTGGACTGAGAATCGTCCACCAACCAAAAAAACATCCAGCCAACAGCGCACTGTGGGCAGCATTCTGTGACCACTGATGAAGATCTAGAAGATGAGCGACTCAAACAGCAGCAATAGATGAGCGATCGTCTCTGACTTTACATCTACAAGGTGGATCAACTAGGTAGGAGTGTCTAATAGAGTGGACAGTGAGTGGACAAGGTGTTTAAAAACTCCAGCAGCGCTGCTGTGTCTGATCCACTCATACCAGCACAACACACACTAACACACCACCACCATGTCAGTGTCACTGCAGTGCTGAGAATCATCCACCACCTAAATAATACCTGCTCTGTGGTGGTCCTGTGGGGGTCCTGACCATTGAAGAACAGGGTGAAAGCAGGTTAAAAAGGTAATCAGAGAAACAGATGGACTACAGTCAGTAATTGTAAAACTACAAAGTGCTTCTATATGGTAAGTGGAGCTGATAAAATGGACAGTGAGTGTAAAAACAAGGAGGTGGTTTTAATGTTTTGGCTGATCTGAGTATATACGTGTGTGTATTTTGTATAGTGTGTGTGTGTGTGTGTGTGTGTGTGTGCTTTATGCTCAACTCTGCTCCACCCATATTTTTGATTGGCATTTAATAACGTCTTATTATCTTCAATTCCTTTATGATTTATTATAACTGTTAGCTATATACAGTAAATACAGCCACTCATATTGCTAACAGGAGTTGTGATTCATTAAGTCAGATACTCTTACCAGATTTGTGGTAAGTTTGGGGAAGGCCCTTTACTTTTCCAGCATGACTAATTTCCTGTGTGCTAAGCCAGACACTTTGATACACTGGTGTGGATGAACTCTTGACTAAAGGGACACACTCCAAAATCTTGTGCAAAGCTTTTTTAGAAGAGCAGAGGCTGTTATAGCAACAAAAGGGGGGCATCTCAGTATTAATGAAGCTCACGATTTGAGACTTAACACGCTCAATAAATGATTGAATCTGTTCACATGAGGAAACCCTCACGGACTCGGGTTAAAGGACGACCGGGAGTCACGTCTGGGACGATGACTAGTGAGTGACTGCGCTGATGTCAGTTTTCCACTGTATTTTTCAGTCCTGCGAGCGGCTGCATATTTCTGGAGCCTGTCGAGACGTGCCTTCGTCAGCCACGGGAAATTTCTGCCAACAAGTCTGAGCAGCTAACTCTCTCTGAAGCAACTCGAGCGCTCCTGCAGCGGGATACGACTCGGCCGCAATGCACGAGGCTCCCGGAGGAGTTCACAGGGACTCGCTTCGCTTTACGGCGTCTTTTTAACAGAATTCCAGAACTTCTGGGCGGACGAAGCGATGGAAGAGCACGCCGGCGACAACTGTACGGCTCGGAATAAGGAACTGTACAAGTTTTATTCTTCGGTGATGATTATCGAGTTCATCCTGGCTCTTCCTCTCAATCTCTCGGTGATCTACCTCTTCATATTTAAGCTGAAGTTCTGGAAATCAAAAAGCAACAATATTTTCCTGTTCAACATGGTCCTGGCAGACATACTGCTGCTGGTCTGCCTCCCTCTGCGGGCGTTCAAATTCCTGCAGGGCGAGAGACGCAACGAGAACACGGCGTGCAGAGCCGTCGTGTTCATGCTCTTCCTGAACCGAGGCGCCAGCATCGCCTTCCTGACCGTCATCTCCATCGATCGCTACTACAGCGTGGTTCATTCGGGCCTGAAGAACGCGCTCAAGATCCGCAAACGCTCGGTCCTCATTTCCGTCCTGATCTGGGCGTGTCTGCTCCCCCTGACTATCCCGACCATGCTGAAGAGCCTGGACTGCTGCAGCAACGACGACGACGGGGCGCCGGAGGAAAACTACGACACCGTTATCGTCTTCAGGGAGCTGGTGTTCTTCTCTCAGGTTCTGGTTCCGTTCGCCGTCCTGGTCTACTGCACCGTACGCATCATCAGGAGACTGAACATGAAGTCGGTAGGAGACAGGACCAAGCTGCGCCGGGCGGTGTTCCTGGTCACCGTGGTCATTTTGGTGTTTTCTGTCTGTTTCTTACCCTCCGCCATATCCAGGCTGGTGCTGCTCATTACGAAGGCCAAGCAGCTGCCCAGGGCAGAGGAGATCACCGTGCAAGTGTACGACGGCCTGATGTGTCTCTCGTACCTGGATTGTTTGCTGGACCCGTTCGTGTACTGTCTGAGCAGCACCAAGTTTAAAAACTTGTATTTATGGACTTTCTTCCCGTTGCTGATGAAGGGACGACACGTGGAACACCACTGAGCGGGACGCGTGTGAACGTAAGAACTGAATACTAAACGATAATAACAATGCCGCTGAATTTAATGCTGGCACAAGGTTTTATTTTGTAGTTTGGTATGTTGTAAAGCAGTGGTTCTTAAACTAGGGGTGTGTGACTCCTATCTGGGGGTGAGGGGGGGGGGGGGGGTTCATGAGATGAATGTATTGATCAGATCTTTTTTAAATAATTTTTAACTATTTAAAACTATTCAGAAGACGAGAGATGCAGAATTAATAGTGTTTCCTTACTGCTCCTTCAAAATAGAGAATTGACACCAGGGGTGTCCAAACTATTTGCGGCACGTTACCATTTTGAGGTATTTTATAAATACAATTAAAGCTGGCACCCAGGTGGCGCAGCGGGATATCCCTCTAGCACACCAGCACCGGGATTCGGAACTCCTCGGTTTGAAACTCGGCTGGGCTCCATCCAGTGGGTATAATTGGCAGTGCCTGCAGCAGACACTGATTGGCTACCGAGTCTGCTAGGAGGCGGGATGACCGGACTATGTGAGTGGGGTCTTCAAAAGCTGATTAGCAGATAGAGAGGCGCCTGTGCAGAGTGTATGATCGAAAAGAAGGTGGACTCGGACCCCGCGTGTGTCGGAGGAGGCGTGAGCAGCAATATACCCTCCTCGAACGCAATCAGGGATCCCCCAGCAGCGGAGGGGGCGCTAAATCGGGAGAAAAGGCATCAATAAATAAATAAAAAAGACATAGACGTTAAAATAAAACCTAATAATCGCTGCATTTTAGCTTCTGATTTACGTTTTGTGGCGCGGTTAAGGGTCAAGGGAAGTTAGCCATGATGGTACACTGTCAAATCAGTGGGTTGGGAAAGAGGGCGTCCCAAAATCTTAAGTAACTGCTTCATTCTGAGGAAAACGTTTAGTAAACAGTTTAGATTATTTAGACAATTCAGCCTTCAACTATTTTATTTTATGCCTTTTCTCCCAATTTAGTCATATCCAGTTCCTCTTCCTCTGCTGGAGACCCCGATGGTGTACGAGGAGGGTATATTCACCTGACACGCCCTCCCTCCAACACGTGTGCGCCCCACGACCCCTTTTTATCCCCCCGTACTTCGGGGGATCGGTGCGTGAGGTCGGTCTCACTCACGGAGAGTCACGCGTGAGCGGAGAATCTCCACTTCTGTACAGGAGCCTCGGGCTACTAAACAAGGACCCCGCCCATTTTTTTAATGCGGTATTTTCCCACCCAGTTGACCAGTGGCCGATTGTGCCTGCTGAGGGGCGCCCAGCCGACAGGTAGCAGAGCTGAGATTCGAACCTGCACCACTGTTTCACCCTATAATGATTTTCTTTTACACATTAAAGGTGCAAGAGCAAACATTCTGCATTTAAAGTGAAGTACAGCAGCAGGTCGAGTTTTCTTCTGCACCTGCAGTCTCATAAAACGTTAAACATCGAACTAAAGAGGGTTTTTGGACGGTGAAAGAAAACAAGATGCACAAATTTAACACAGGGACTGGTGGTGAGGTTCAAACCCAAGTTTCTAAGTACCCGGTTCTGTGTGGCACCACCGTGCTGCCCTTAGAAAAAACTACCTATATTTAAAAAAAAGTATTTTATTTTTATATGATTGTATATACAGTGTATCACAAAAGTGAGTACACCCCTCACATTTCTGCAAATATTTCATTATATCTTTTCATGGGACGACACTGTAGACATGAAACTTGGATATAACTTAGAGTAGTCAGTGTACAACTTATATAGCAGTGTAGATTTACTGTCTTCTGAAAATAACTCAACACACAGCCATTAATGTCTAAACAGCTGGCAACATAAGTGAGTACACCCCACAGTGAACATGTCCAAATTGTACCCAAAGTGTCAATATTTTGTGTGACCACCATTATTATCACTGCCTTAACCCTCCTGGGCATGGAATTCACCAGAGCTGCACAGGTTGCTACTGGAATCCTCTTCCACTCCTCCATGATGACATCACGGAGCTGGTGGATGTTAGACACCTTGAACTCCTCCACCTTCCACTTGAGGATGCGCCACAGGTGCTCAATTGGGTTTAGTCCATCACCTTTACCTTCAGCTTCCTCAGCAAGGCAGTTGTCATCTTGGAGGTTGTGTTTGGGGTCGTTATCCTGCTGGAAAACTGCCATGAGGCCCAGTTTTCGAAGGGAGGGGATCATGCTCTGTTTCAGAATGTCACAGTACATGTTGGAATTCATGTTTCCCTCAATGAACTGCAGCTTCCCAGTGCCAGCAACACTCATGCAGCCCAAGACCATGATGCTACCACCACCATGCTTGACTGTAGGCAAGATACAGTTGTCTTGGTACTTCTCACCAGGGCGCCGCCACACATGCTGGACACCATCTGAGCCAAACAAGTTTATCTTGGTCTCGTCAGACCACAGGGCATTCCAGTAATCCATGTTCTTGGACTGCTTGTCTTCAGCAAACTGTTTGCTGGCTTTCTTGTGCGTCAGCTTCCTTCTGGGATGACGACCATGCAGACCGAGTTGATGCAGTGTGCGGCGTATGGTCTGAGCACTGACAGGCTGACCTCCCACGTCTTCAACCTCTGCAGCAATGCTGGCAGCACTCATGTGTCTATTTTTTAAAGCCAACCTCTGGATATGACGCCGAACACGTGGACTCGACTTCTTTGGTCGACCCTGGCGAAGCCTGTTCCGAGTGGAACCTGTCCTGGAAAACCGCTGTATGACCTTGGCCACCATGCTGTAGCTCAGTTTCAGGGTGTTAGCAATCTTCTTATAGCCCAGGCCATCTTTGTGGAGAGCAACAATTCTATTTCTCACATCCTCAGAGAGTTCTTTGCCATGAGGTGCCATGTTGAATATCCAGTGGCCAGTATGAGAGAATTGTACCCAAAACACCAAATTTAACAGCCCTGCTCCCCATTTACACCTGGGACCTTGACACATGACACCAGGGAGGGACAACGACACATTTGGGCACAATTTGGACATGTTCACTGTGGGGTGTACTCACTTATGTTGCCAGCTATTTAGACATTAATGGCTGTGTGTTGAGTTATTTTCAGAAGACAGTAAATCTACACTGCTATACAAGCTGTACACTGACTACTCTAAGTTATATCCAAGTTTCATTTCTATAGTGTCGTCCCATGAAAAGATATAATGAAATATTTGCAGAAATGTGAGGGGTGTACTCACTTTTGTGATACACTGTATGAGTGAACATGAACATGCAGTGAAAGTAATGTTCACACTGTGTTAAACTGAGTGCCGACTCCCCAAAAAATGTGCACGGACTTGCACAAAAATGTGTAGGTGGTGTGGAAACTGTCGACGTAATCGTGTTCTGTTTGAACAAATCTTAAGTTAAACACCACTGAGAAAGCTCACTTTCTAAACCGCTTATCCAATTAGGAGCCTATCCCAGCTTTTCAATGGCAGGGCAGACCCACACACACACACACACACTCACCTATAGGGCAATTCAGTGTCAATTAACCTGACTGTATGTTTCTGGACTGTGGGAGGAGACACGGGGAGAACATGCAAACTCTGCACAGAAAGGACTTGGACCGCTCCATCTGGGAGTCAAACCCAGGACCTTTTTGCTGTGAGGTAACAGTGCTACCCACTGAAAAACCTGATGTGTGAAAATAAGTGAACATAAAAATAATACTGACACAAAGCTGCAAGAGTGACACACCCAGGTCGTGTTTATACTCGTAGTTCGGTTCCCTTGGTCCTGACTGTACAAGAAAATGATCCTCTGGTACATTTTAGTCCTGGTTTGCCCAGTTTACACTCATAGGCTTACAATCCAACCACAATAAGTCAAATAAGTGACATATGATGCACGGATGTTGTGTATTTTGTGATCCAGTGGCCAGACCGCTGCGCCACACTGGACTTAATGCACTTACTGGGTTGTAAACACTGCTTGAACTGTTTGAACTCTGGGTGGCGCTCTCACATAAAACAGATCTAAAACTCTCCCCATCTTCTTTCCCCCGACTCGAAACATTAACGTCATACCTACATTAACGTTCCCCGGAGAAACGGAAACTAGATTTCAGAGGGAAGTGGGTATGTTTAATTTAAAGAAGCATAATAATCGATACTGTGGACAATAGATCATTAATCACTCAAATAAACAGGTTGAATTGTTAGTAATCAGGAGCTCTTATTATTATATTATTATTTATTTTATTTAACAGAAAAGTTTGGGCATGTCTGGCTTATTCGGTGCACCAAGGTTTGTTTTAATCCATCCCAAGCTAATGAGTACAAACTAAACCTCAGTGCAGGTCTCAAGCCCGGATAAATGGGAGAGCCGCGTCTAATGTAAACACCTAGCGGGAGCAGCCGGAACACAGAGTCAATATAATCACACAAAACTGCAATAAACTTTTACTAAAACGTTAAATTTAGCAGTGACACTGATATAAATACACTTTTACACTGTTTACCACGTGCTATTAGTTAATACCAGTGTAATTCTACTGCATAATTCAAGATAAATGTCTATTTCAGTGTTCCCGACCGTGTTTAATGTGTCAAAGGAAATCAGTGCTGTTCATTTATTTTATTCTTCTTATTATAAGTAATTCATGTTCTGTGAATTTTGCAGCAAATATTAATTCATAGAAATGATTCTAAGTGCTGCAGATTAAGAAAACTTAGAGACTCGAACCTTCTTTATCATTTAATTAAATGTAAGAAACTTGGACAAAACCTGGTTATAAATAAAATATCTTTTGCAGTCCATCTGACAAAACTGTTTAACTATGACTAATTAATCTGATCATTTTTTGTATATAGTAAGATTGTTGCATAGTGGAAGCATTTTGTTTGTTTGTTTATAGCTTTTGTTGTATTGTTATCTAACTGAAGATCGGTTCCTGTTTCACATTTGTTATATTTTTATTTAATATATTTTCATTTATATGAAAGGGTTTTTTGTAAAAGTGTGCGCCAGATCACTGGTGTGCTGTATAGGAAAATGTTTGCATTAAAATATACATATTAGTTTAGTTAAAAAGCCCATTTGTGTCTCTCCAGTAAATGTGAATTTCCTGATGATATTAAAATTATTTTAATCAATCAATAAATAAAATACAATAAAATAAATAAAGAATGCTGCTTTTCTTTATTTAATTTTGCAGTCCTGTATAAGTATTTACATTTACATTTACATTTTCTGCATTTAGCAGACGCTCTTATCCAGAGCGACTTACAGAAGTGCTTCCATAGTGAACATTTCACTTCTCAAGTTTTAGTAAACAACAGTCAAAGAACACGAATCTGCTGAAACCTGTTAGAACCTGAGTGTTTTTTTGTTTTTTTTGGAAATGGAAAAAATGTTATTAAATAGGTACAAGTCAGCTTAAGTGTTTAGTAAAAAGGTGGGTAATAAGTATAATAATATAATAATAGTAATAAGTATAATAATAATAATCCAGGGCAGAAAAAATGTCTATATTTGTCATATATACGCCTACACGTGTACAGTACAATTATTATTATTATTATTATTATTTATTATGATTATTATGATTATTATTATTATTATTATTATTATATATCCCATCTTTCCTGGAGCCAAGAGGCTTAAGGGCCTTACTCAAGGGCTTCAAACCCACAACCTTCTAGCCTGTAACACACAGCTTTACCCACAAGTCTAGCACTGTCTCATAAGTTAAATCAGGGGAGATTTTATTCTATAATAATGTAAATATGAGTTTTAATTTATTTATATGTCATATACATTTCATATCACTTATTATAAATACTCATTTGCTGTCGCTTTATTATTATTATTTTTTACGTCAAACCAGTACAATACTTTATCCTGGTAAGGGTCACGGTGGGTTTGATTTACTGGGCCAAAGGGAGGAAACACCCAGTACAGGTCGCCAGTCCATCACAGCACACACACACACACACATTAAACAGTTACATTAAACCATCCACTTATCCAACCCTCCATCCATCCATCCATCCATTCATCCATCCACTTATCCAACCATCCATCCATCCATCCACTTATCCAACCATCCATTCGTCTATCCATCAATCTCTGTATTCATCCATCCATCCATCTTTTAAAAAGGCTTTCCATTAGATTCTGGAGTGTGTCTGAGGGAAGTTGTGCCCATTCGATTAAATAAAAGCATTTCTAATAAGAAGGCCTGGCTTCAGAATCTGTGTTTGTGTAGTGATGAGGTCAGGGGCTCATTTTTATACACCTGTAAGTGATGGGTGTGGCTGAAAAAGCTGAACATAATAATTAGAATAATTTTGTCCATGTTCGGTAGGTAAAACTAAAGAGTTGAGAGCCTACCTGGCTGGTGTGATGACCGCTGGCTATAGGCAGTGAGCCTACGCTTCAGTCCAGCACCAGTGTGAGTAACTGGATCTGTTCCAGTGTGCTGCCTGAGTGAGGTCTGGTACTGGGATAGAAAACTGGGGGGTAACATCAGTCCTGAAAGAGAGGAGGAGGAGAACCAGAGCTGAACTAACTGATTTAACTGAACTTAATGTCGCTCAACCTCCTAAAAGAAAAACAACACGTGTAGGTTTGCATCAAATTGGTGTCAGGATTGAAAACTCAGCGTGAAATCCATCATTCTGTATCGCATTTCAGTTTCAGTCCAAGCAGTGCTGTATTCGTGCCACAGTCAAAAGTAAATCAGCCCAAGTTGCCTATTCTGTGGTCACTAAAACAATAATGGGTTTGCACACTTTCCAGAACACAAAAGGATGTACATTGTATATATAAATGTATTTGCATTTGGGTTTTTTCCCCCCTATTTTTTATGTTTTTTTATGTCTATGTATTTTCTGGTCATCCAACCAAGACCATGTTTTGAATAAAAGACCAAATGACTTTTTAAAATGTATTTATTTTCTTTATCTATTTTGTATGTTACCCCTCTTGTTCTCCCAATTTAGCGTAGTCAATCTGCTGCCGGGGACCCCTAGTGGTGCCCAAGTAGAGGGTGACTTGACCGACACACACTCCCTCTGATGTGTGCGCAGTCTTCTGATCCCTTCTTATACACCCACACCTCGGTGGATTTGCGCGTGAGGCCGGCTTTGTGCGCGGAGAGCCACGCCCCGACCTCTGCGCTCCTCCACTTCTGTGCAGGAACCCTGGGCAACCGTGGGTCCCTTCACAGCCTCATCCTTCTGTTTAATCCGGTTATTCCCATCCTGCAGACTAAAGGCCAGTTTATTCTGCTGCAGGCATTAGCCAGTTATGCCTGCTAGAGGGTGCCCAGCTGACCGATAACAGAGCCGAGTTCAGAAAGGTGACTTATCACGCTGTGCCACCTGAGCTCCATGACTTTTATTTTTTGGAAATTATTCACATCTTTTTTAAACCTTTGGTGGTGTTTTTGTTTTAACTTTTTCCAATCGCAAACTTTTTTTAAAAATTTTTCCAATCGTGAACTTACTGATCTCACTTGCACGTCTTTGGACTGTGGGAGGAAACCGGATCCCTGGAGGAAACCCATGCAGACACGGGGAGAACATGCAAACTTCACACAGAACAGGAAACGAACCCAGGACCTTCTTGCCGTGAGGTGACAGTGCTATCCACCGAGCCACCGAGCTGCCCTACAGAAGTACTTACATTTCACAAAACCATTTTCTATGTTTTTTTGGTTACCAAGAGCATTTTTAAATGAACACCAAATGACATTTTTTTAGTAAGTAAATAAAATCATATATATATATTAAACTTGTGGCTGTGTTTTGTGTAAAAGAATCCTTTACTTAATGTGGGAGGTTAAAATTCCCCCTCTGAGGTTCACACCAGCGTCAGAGTCTTGAATAACACGTCTGTTTACGACTCACTTCTGTTCTGGTTCATGTAATTAAAGCAAACGTTCACGTCTCAGTTTGGTCTCGTCTGCCAAATAAACCCGCCGTCATCGTCTCATCACTTTTATTATAACGTTTATTATCTTCATTACACATTTCTGTTACCGCTCTGTCATTGTCAGGTCATAAATCATGACGTGTGTGTGTGTGTGTGTGAGTACTTTGGAATCACGACTACAGATTTAATCTGGCTTGACTGACTCACCTGGACTGATTAAACTGAGCAGTGAATTCTGGTCCTGAAGAACCTTGTGTAGATTCCTCACCTGCAGCTGTAGGAGCTGCTCCTGGAGAACACATCACAACATCAAATCTCGGATTTACGAACGCAGCATTTTCACTTAGCAAAATCTACATTCATGTTCATACTTACAGCACTCAAAAATAATTTAAATAACATTTGAAATAGAATTTTTAGCACAGGACAGACTCTGATATGTTATTAACATTAAAATAGGTTCCAAAATCTAAAAATATGCTAGTTAAAGGTATTTTAAATCTTACTATGAGAACTCACCTGGAATTGTGTCATTATCAAATAACTGGATGGTTAAAAGTTCAGGATAGAATCACTTTGATAGAGTTGTGCAACATATACAAGGTTGTTCCACATGGGACTGTTCTACAGTATCTTAAAGCTTAAAGTTAAGGTCAAGGTTCATTTTTATTCTACTACAACACAGTCCACAGGTTTGGCCCTTTTTAGTCCGGTCTTTGCCACCCAGCAGACTAGTGGCCGATTTTGTCTGCTGCAGGCACTGCCAATCGTCCTTGCTAGGGGGCGCCCAGCTAATTGGCAGCAGAGCTGAGACTCGAACTCGGAGAGTTCAGAATCCCAGCGCTGGTGTGCTAGCATATCATAGCAGCAGTGATGAAAAATCCCTCCAGCCCTCCCACCCGGCAGACATCAGCCAAATGTTAGCCAATCATGTCTGTGTGTAGGCGCCTAGCCGGCCGGTAGCAGAGCTTGAGATTAGAACATGTGGGCTCAAGATCTGACCACCAGTGGGCTAGCGTGTTTTACCGCTGCACCAATCAAGCACCAGTTCCCCCAATTTCTCACTGTATATTGCAGATATAAATATAGCAGACAGGGTTAAGGGCCTTGCTCAAGGGCCCAACAGTGGCTGCATAGCAGACGCTGAATATTAACCAACAATCTTCTGATTGATTGCCCACTAAGCTACCACTGTCTCTTAAATTCTTTACTCTATATCCCAGCTTGTTCGGAAGTGGGGGTCAGACCGCAGGGTCAGCTATTTTACAGCACCCCTGGAGCAGACAGGATTAAGGGCCTTGCTCAAGGCCCCAACAGTGGCTGCATAGCAGAGGCTGGATTCAAACCCACAACCTTCTAGTTAGTAACCCACAGCTCTACCTACAAGGCTACCATCGATGGGTTTAGGGTTTAGGGTGTAGTGCTGTGTGCAGGACTCCTGAGCTCCCTGAATCACATGGACTAGTGGCACACGGTGTACTCACAGGAGGACGTTGGGTTTTGGTTTTCTCCTCCTGCTGTCGGTCTCTCTGACTGGACATCACAGCAGTCACGCCTGGATCAGGGTTCGTTTCGGGTTCAGCTGCCGCCGCCGTTGCCGAGCTGCCATGCTGGGTTATTTTTGCTGACATGGTTTCCTGTACAGAAGTTGGAGAGGGTGGCAGGAGTGTAAACAGTGCGCGGATTTCGGGAAGGGGGGGGGGGGGTTATGGGGGGGTTCTGACACCCCACCCCTTACCCAATTCAGTTACATAAGGAAGCAATGGCGTAATTACAATTTATGCAAATTCTTGATAAACAGTATGTGGGGTGTCAGTCTAAAACTAGTCTTGTATGCATGTTTATCTCACAGTTTTAATAAAAACTAAATAATGTTATTACATTTGATCTTTGTTTTTGTCTATAGGGAGTATAAAGAAAAAGAACTGTATAATGAATTGACTTTAAATGATTCGGCTGAAAAACTTAATTGTACCTTGTAAATAATAATCAAATGTAGAATCTGATGCCTGCAAGACATTTAAAAACGCTGATATAGAGTCAAAATATGAGGTGAGCAAAGAGGGGTCGTGGTTCAGTGTTGTCAATCAATGTCTAATGTAAGACTGCTAATGATTTACCATCTACTGTAATCTTTCACCATCTACTGTACATAATATTGTCAAAAGATTCAGGAAATGCAGAGAAATCACTGTATGTGCAGGGTAACGCCAGAAAACACTGTTAAATGTGCGTGACCGTCAAGACCGTATTGCATGAAAAACCGTAATGCTGTGAAAAAATTTGGGAGTACTTCAGAAAACTGTTGTCACTTAACACAGACAGACCGACAGACAGATAGATAGATTATAGATAGATAGACAGACAGACAGACAGACAGACAGATAGATTATAGATAGATAGACTATAGATAGACAGACAGACAGACAGACAGACTGTAGATAGATAGATAGATAGATAGATAGATAGATAGATAGATAGATAGATAGATAGATAGATGGACTACAGACAGACAGACAGACAGACAGACAGACAGACAGACAGACAGACAGACAGACAGATATATGGGTGTATATTGGGATTGATATTGGGGTCCCCAGCAGTGGAAGACTAACTGGCTGTGCTAAATTGGTCTAAAAATGGATAAAATGCATCAATAAAATGATTAAAAAATGATAAACGAGGTGCCCAGGTGTCGCAGTGGGATATTACACCAACGTCGAGATTTTGAACGAATCGCAGCTCTGCCACTGGTTGGCTGGGTGCCCCCTAGCAGGCACGATTGGCTGTGCCTGTAGCAGACAAAAAAAGTGGGTTAGTAGCCCGAGGCGCCTGTACAGAAGTGGAGATCAGTGCGTGACTCTCCATGCCCGAGACAGACCTCACTCGCCAAACCACTGAAGAACGGGTGAATTAGAAGGGGTCGACGTTGGAGGGAGGGCGTGTCAGGAGAATATACCCTCCACGTACGCCATCGGGGTCTCCAGCACAGGAAAAGGAACTGGCTACGACTAAACTGGGGGAAAAAGGCAGAAAAACTAAATTATGAGACATACGCCCTCCTCCCAAAAAATACTAGTAACTCTGTTTAAAAAATGAGCTGATCTGTACCAGGGATCAGAAATCACTGCAGAACTGAGAATAATAATAAATAAATAAACTGTCATTGTGCTACTGAAGCTTAGCAAACGTACAAAACACACTGACGTCTCAGTTAAATCATAAATAAAATGTAATTAAACAAAAACAATAAAAACACAGAAAGTCACACAAATAACTCGATAAATAACATAAATAATAAATCAATCAGAATTACCTGGACTGACGTTTCTCTGAGATCACGATGGTTCCTGAACGCAGGTTGCTTTGCTTCGGTAAGTTCCAGTAGTTATAGTAACTGTAAACAATGACCCTGCATGAGGACGCCTGACACGCCCATGTTCTGTTATTGTGTTCAGTATTATTACCAGAATGAGAACTCACTACAGACAGGTGAGTTCTATAGAAACAGGGGCTAAAATGGGCCCAGATTCCTCCACAGTGGTGCTGACGGGTGTTTCATAATAAGATAATCGTAATATAGACAATGCATCTGTGGTGTGGCCTGGGTGCAGGGTCAGTCATTGTACGACAGCTGGAGCTGAGAGGGTTAAAGGTAAACATTAAATGTTATCCTAATATCGATACAAGATACGAGACTTCAGCTGCTCAACAGTCCGTGACAGATCCGGACTGCAGACAGGCCGGTCAAGCACACGCACTCTGTGTCCATGAAGCCAGAGTGAAAAAGACGTCACCTGGATGGCAGCACGTGTCTCTCTTTTGCGTTAATGATAACAGTCTGGAGGTGCTTTCTGTCTTTGGCGGCACTGACATGGTGCTGGTATGAGTGGATCAGACACAGCAGCGCTGCTGGAGTTTTTAAATACCGTGTCCACTCACTGTCCACTCTATTAGACACTCCTACCTAGTCGGTCCACCTTGTAGATGTAAAGTCAGAGACGATCGCTCATCTATTGCTGCTGTTTGAGTCGGTCATCTTCTAGACCTTCATCAGTGGTCACAGGACGCTGCCCACTGGGCGCTGTTGGCTGTATATATTTTTGGTTGGTGGACTATTCTCAGTCCAGCAGTGACAGTGAGGTGTTTAAAAACTCCAGCAGCGCTGCTGTGTCTGATCCACTCATACCAGCACAACACACACGCCAGTGTCACTGCAGTGCTGAGAATCATCCACCACCTAAATAATAGCTGCTCTGTGGTGGTCCTGTGGGGGTCCTGACCATTGAAGAACAGGGTGAAAGGGGGTAACAAAGCATGCAGAGAAACAGATGGACTACAGTCAGTAATTGTAGAACTACAAAGTGCTTCTATATGGTAAGTGGAGCTGATAAAATGGACAGTGAGTGTAGAAACAAGGAGGTGGTTTTAATGTTATGGCTGATCGGTGTATATTGGCCTGCATATAAATACTTTATGTTTGAATTCTAACACTAAAACACTAAAACACCTTCATTCTGATTGGTCTGTATTTTTCTGTATT
This sequence comes from Trichomycterus rosablanca, assembly GCF_030014385.1. Taxonomy (NCBI): domain Eukaryota; kingdom Metazoa; phylum Chordata; class Actinopteri; order Siluriformes; family Trichomycteridae; genus Trichomycterus; species Trichomycterus rosablanca. The sequence goes on from NC_085996.1 coordinate 39,523,232, forward strand.
TTGGTTTTACTCTTCATCATTATTTGTACAGAATCTTCAGGCTTACAAAACTTGGATGTTTTGCAGATTTTGTTTGCACTGGGTGGATCATTAACTTATTGATCTGAGACGCTTTTCTGACGAGAATCTTTTATTTATTTAAGTGGGTTAAAAAATCCTGGTGTAAAATTATGTCAAATAATTCGACTGAGCTTCTACATATCCAGAGTTTTCACATAAACAGCCAACAATTCATCTAAACTTAAAATACAGTAGATCCATGAATGTAAGATTGTCTTTTATTAGATGTTATTTATTATTCTTTACTAAACACTGTAGTGGTATAGAGGTAACACATTCATAACACAGTATTAGGGTTCAGTTTTAAATAAACACCAGGAGCAATTCAGATCACTTAGATCATTTAAATAAATAAACCCAGAATTAAATTAAGACCAGGACTGACTGATGAACCATGTGATGACTGGAGCCCACAGGTAAACACAACATGACCTATGTTCTGTGTCCTTGCTGAGAAAATGATTGACTGATTATTTGTCTTATTGACTTAAACCTAAAAGACTAAACAGCAGAACTAGAGCTGGAATCAGAGCCGAGCACTGCCTGTTAGTGCTGCAACATGGATGGACATCGAGCTAAACTCGTGTTCTGCCTTTTTCTGTGCTTAGGTGAGCTTCTGGATCGATGATTTACGATGATTTATGTTGATTTATGTCTACAGACTGTTTTAATTACAGATTTATTAATGACCTAGTGAGAATTATAATATATTTATGTCTAACAGGCTTTCTATATGTGTACACAAATTATTCTCTAAAGTTGTTGACTGATTTTTGGCTGTTATATGTGTTAATAATATTAATAATATGATTATTTTCTCATTAACAGGTGCCTTTAGGGTCAGGACCAGCACAGGTAAAATTACACATTACATAAACATTATTAATATAAATTAATATTGCAGATCTTAACAGGTTTAGAATTATTACATTATGTTATATTTGCATGTTTGTTTTAGCCTTTATTCAGCCCTATCAGCATTTAATTGTATTTACAAAAATGATGGGATATTAAATAATTATTGAATAATAATAACAACACTATTATTAATATTATTTGTTATTATTACAACCATCGTTGTTGTGGCAGAACAAGTTCTCCAGCTGCTCCCACAAGGGGGCGCCAAAGTAAACAGTTTTAACGCCGGATGCCCTTTCTGATCAAACCTCCTATTTAGAAGAAGAAGAAGAACCTTTATTGTCATTATACTTGCATACAACGAAATTTAGTGCTGGTGACTCTTTGTATTCATGAGCCCAGCCCGGGATTCGAACCCCAACCACCCCAACACCCATGATTTTTCATAAAGATCCTGTAAACCCTGCGTCCCTCTTAATCAGGCCATAATTTTAACTCATTCTCTTTGTTTTCTTTACAGTTCTGGATCTCTACACCAAGACTGAAGGTGCCTGGTTGCTCTCTTTGCCCAAAACTCAGTACTCAGTAAAATCTGCAGAGGAATGTGCACAGAAATGTAATTCCGAGTCAGCATTTACATGCAGGTAACACACGTACTGAACACACAAGCTTTACACTCAACTGTGAAGGGGGCAGATTGAGGGGTGACTGGGGTGAAGGTTTATTATATTTTACCCAGAGTTGTTTAGAAGATAAATATATATTATAAAATGCAGATTTGATCTATGTAAAGTACGTCAAGTTTGTTTACTATTCATGGCTGGATTTGGACACTGTAAAGTAAAAACCTGCAACACACTCCAAAAAAGTCAGGACAGGGGCGTGTTCCCCCCTGTGTTCCATCAGCGTTTCTATTAGTTTTTAATGTGTGGGGAGCTGAGGACACTAAAGGTTGCAATTCGATACGAGACTTTAGCTGCTCAACAGTCCATGCTCGCCGTCGTCTGAATCTCCTCTTCATGACACGCTGGACGCTTTCAATAGGAGACAGATCTGGACTGCAGGCAGGCCGGTCGAGCACACGCACTCTGTGTCTTACAGTATGGAGGTGCTTTACGTCTTCGGCGTGCAGAGCTTAACGATCGTTTTTATTGAAAACAAGTTGAAACGTGGACTGGGCCCAAAAAGCTTTCTGCATATGTACAGCTTCAGGTTGCATTTCTTGATGCAGCGGTGGCCTGTGTTAACTGATAACAGTTTTCCGAAGTGCTACCGAGCTCATGTGGCTACATTTATCAAGTAGCATGATGGTTTCTGGATTAATCTGTGTTTTCTGAATCTTTTTGCAATATCATGTACAGTACACGATTTACAGCAGCTTGTCTTAAGCATGTCTTAAGCAAAGTGCGACAGAAGGGGGCGCCGAATGCAGTTTGTGTAATTACACATAGCCTTAAAAACTTAAAAAATGCATCACATCTGTATATTACTTCAAAACTACACTGGTTTCCTTTAAGGACAAATGTAAGTTATAAAAAAAATCATTAATAACCTGTAAGATTTTGCCATCACAAAATGAAGCTATAAGCTCACATACATTTAAGAAGGACATGTTTATATGTTTATATATCATAGGTGGTTATTCATTGAAATATTTTTGTGATTAACTCACGCCCCCTCCGACACATGTGCAGTACCAAACTTTAATTCACATACAGACACAAAAAACTATAATTTAGTCATTAATTCACAGAAAACAACAGTTTTTAGTCACTGAAATCAATAAACTCCCAATTCTGCAGTAACATAACAGGTGTAGCAGTTTAGCAGCCACGTTTTTAAAGACGTCTAATGATGCAGTCGCAGATCAGTGTAACAGATGCTTTATTTATCTTATCTATCTTTTTTAAAGGTCCTTTATATATAATGAAAAGGATCAGGACTGCACGACGTTATTAGCCAACTCTAAGCTGAGCCCGGTGCTTCGTCGAATGAGCACAGCTCTGTTTGAGAAGAAAGGTAAAGCACACCACCCATCACACCTTCTGCAGTCTGAATAATCAAACAAGCTGGTCTTATGAATGATAATAATTAATATAATCTTTATTTATTTATACAGCACTATATGCTATACCATAAAACTTCAGACGTAAGCAAATAAAAGACAGAAACAATAAAAAGAGACATTATTAAAAGGAATAAAATGTTCATTAAAAGCTGATCTAAACGTGTGGGTCTTAACCCTCCTCTTAAATCCTCACACTGGACCCCTAGACTTTAAGCTGCTTTTAAATTGTAATTTTGAAAATGTGTTTTAAAAGGATTTTTTAAATATTCATTAAATATTAATTTTTTCCTTTTCTACACTTAACGTAGACTCTGCTTGGTTCGGTCTTTTTCCACCCTGCTGACTTTAATAGGCAATTTTTGTCTGCTGCAGGCATTGCCGATTATGCCAGCTAGGGGGCGCCCAACCGATTGGTAGCGGAGTAGAGTTTCGAATCCCAGCACTGGTGTGCTAGGGGATTATCCCGCTGTGCCACCCGGGCGTCCTTTCTGTGTGGAGTTTGCATGTTCTCTCCATGTCTGTGTGGTTTTCCTCCGGTAGCTCCGGTTTCTTCTCACAGTACAAAAACCGTGCAGTCCCCCTAGGTGTGACGGTGTGTGTGTGGGTTTGCCCTGTAATGGACTGGTGACCTGTCCGGGGTGTTTCCTGCCTTTGGCCCAGTGAATCGGACCCACAGCGACCCTGAACAGGATAAATCTGTGATAAAACAAACAATGAATGAATGAATTTAATTTGTGTACAGAATATTTACGTGAGTGCGTGAGCGGCATCGGAACCGACTACAGAGGGACCATCAGCAAGACGAAATCCGGCCGGATGTGTCAGCGATGGGAAAGTTTTTTCCCCCACAAGCCGAAGTTTGTATTTAATCATATTCATTGTTTTATATTCATCTGTACTCAAAAATAATGTATAGAATCTATAACACTACGTTACCTGCGCAGCATCACCCCGAGGACCCACCCGAGAGCCGACCTGGAGAGCAACTTCTGCCGAAACCCGGACGGAGACAAAGACGGGCCCTGGTGCTACACCCTGGACCCCGAGAAGCGATGGGAGACCTGCGACATCCAGAACTGCACGGGTGAGGAACCGGTCCCGTTCCGGGTCAGCGCAGCACATGTCCACGTCTGACCCTGCGTCTTCTGTCTGTCTGTCTGTAGAGGAATGCATTCACTGCAGTGGAGAGGATTACAGAGGGAAGGTCTCTAGCACCGAGAGCGGGTACACGTGCCAACGCTGGGACTCGCAGAAACCGCACAACCACGGATACACTCCCTCAGCGTGAGTGTTCACACCTACTGGTCACTGCATTCGTACCACAGGTTACCTAAACCAGCGGCTCTCGACCTTTTTGTCCTGGGTTGATGTAGTTGGTTTACTTCCAGTGAATGGGTAGGAGCTTCCTCACCTGGGTCTGCATCAGCAGGATCTGCTTCAACAACTGAATCAGGACGGTTGACCTTCACGTCCTTAAGGTGGACGAATCAAATGTTTGTCAATTCTTAAAGACTGAGAAGTGCACCTCCTAGTACCTGGTTTCTTTCAGCCATTCCACCCCTTTTACTGGCATCATGTCTGTTTAGACGCCTGGCTGGCCAATAGCACTAGTGAGATCAAGTCTTTACAGACTCCAGGACCGACAGACCAAAAACCCCTGTTGAACAGCCGAGGGCGACAGTGGCGAAAACGAATACACGGACCCAGCACCCATGCCACTGTGCAGCACCCACATCCGTGCCACTGTGCATTACTGTTCTGTGGAGGAGGCTTTACATATTATTTTGCATATATGTATTTTTTCTGTTGGTTTAGTCATATCTGAGGATTCATTGCACTCACATTCTGCTGCATGCTCGATACCCATGCTGGCACACGCCTCTTCCTACACATTTTCCTTTCCTACACAGGGACGTGTTTGTGAGGCGACTTTATACCAGTAATAAATATTTCTCTGACTGTGTGTGTGTACAGGTTACCAGAAAAATACCTAGAGGAGAACTTTTGCAGAAACCCGGACGGAGAACCCAGACCCTGGTGTTTCACCACGAATCCGAACAAGCGCTGGGACTTCTGTGGCATTCCTCGCTGCAGTGAGCTAACTTCCATTCTCATGTACTAAACTAACACTGTTGTTTAACGGGATGAGCAGGGGTGCGTGTTTCACCTCTTCTAACATGACTAATGAAGTACACAAAGGTGTATTAGCTTTAAATGAGGGGCAGGGATGGAAATCCTGGATTTCTGGAAAAAGTTGCGCCCCTTCGCCCCAATATCATTCAAAATAACTGCAGTATGTTGTATTAAAAGACGACTGTAAAGCGCCATCTACAGGCCATTCTTGGTGTTACTGTGTGAACTTTTTAAGTTGTAGCATAACTTTTGGTAGCTATGTTGGCGCCCCCTTCTGGAACTGCTCTTGGGGGGCAAATCTACCTGGGTGTGGGGGGATTTGGGCTTCCTGCTATTGTACATTATTTCTGCTATTAATAACTGATGTGAACACTGACGGATCCTGACATTACGAAAAGCTAATAAGTGAAATATGTATATTTAACATTTTTAGCATATCTGGATGGGGTTGGGGGGGGGGGGGGGGGGGGTGTTGTCCCCCCAGTATATATTGCAATTCTGACCCTTGATCAGGGGTTAATTCCAAAGTCTGCAAAGATGTTTGCATGACATGGCCAAGTGGTATAAATTTTGGGCAGGGGGCTGCTACAGCACCAGGGACAATCATTAATTGTCTGAGGTCCTTCCCTAAACTGTTGCTGCTAAATCAGAAGCATATACATTTCCTTCATATGCTTGGTTTATTTTCCCTGTTAGCGACTGTTGTTAAGTTTATGAATTAAAAGGACATCCCAAATACCTTTTGTTGTTATAGTGTCCTGTGTGCTTCTCCTCCCCACAGCGTCTGCACCACCAGCCATCGTAACCCAGATGACCTGCAGTACCGGAGACGGCAACTCGTATCGGGGCAACATCGGCGTCACCATGTCAGGAAAAACCTGCCAGAGCTGGTCATCCCAGGTTCCTCATAAACACAACAGGACTCCAGACAATTACCCCTGCAAGTACGAACTATAATAACAATAATAATAATAATAATAATAATAATAATAATAATAGTAACAATAATTATAATAATAACAATAGTAATAATAACAACAACAATAATAATAATAATAATAATAATAACAATAATAATAACAATAATAATAACAATAATAATAATTATAATAATAATAATAACAATAATAATAATAGTAATAATAATAATAATAATAATAACAATAATAATAACAATAATAACAATAATAATAACAACAACAACAATAATAATAATAATAACAATAATTATAATAATAATAATAATAATAATAATAATAATAAACAAAACAGGACTCCAGAGAATTACCTCTGCAAGTACGAAATATAATAATAATAATAATAACAATAACAATTATAATAACAATGATAATAACAACAACAACAACAATAATAATAATAAAATTGCTCGGATTGCTAGGTAGAAGTGTATAGAAGTGTGTGTGCTCTCTGATGGACTGGTGCCAGGGTGTTCCCTACCTTTTGCCCAGTGAATCTGACCCACCGCAACCCAAACCAGGATAAAGTGGTGGTAAAACAGTCAGTGAATGAATTAATAAAAGTAGTTAAATCAAAGTCTATGCACAGTAAGACTAATTAAGAAACCAAAATCTATCTGTATTCGATTCCTTAACTCTCATACTGATATAATTATCAACAGCATAATAGAATTCCTGAAATTCAGTTATAGCTTTGGGTTTTGGTGTGCCACCCCCAAATTTTCACTGGCCCCATCTGACCACCCCTATGAAAAATGTCTGTGGGGTGCCACTGGTGTGGTCTCACTTTACATAAATCCTGTGTCTTTTTTCAGAGGTCTGGATGAGAACTACTGCAGGAACCCTGATAATGAGAGGAATCCCTGGTGTTACACATCTGACCCAAACACCCGCTGGGAGTACTGCAACGTACCCACCTGTGGTGACGAGCCCCGGCCAGGTCAGTCTAACATATAAACTAAAATCATCTTATTAGCCAGTTTATTGTGGGGCTTCGATCAACCTGCATCCTTCCTGAAATAGCCAATCGTGTCTGTATGTGGACGCCAGACAGGCCGATAGCACCATTGGGGATTCAAATGTACCACTGATAACACGCAGATAAACTAAGTAAATGTAATAGAGTGCCACTACTACTCACCTGTCATTATGCATGTTGTGTTTCCAGATGAACCAGTTATCGCTCCCATCGAGGACTGTTACGAAGGAGACGGCAGCTCATACCGCGGAGTCACGTCGGAGACCATCAGCGGGAAGAAGTGCCAGTTCTGGACCTCCATGGAGCCTCACAAACACACAAAGACGCCCCAGCAGTTCCCCAACGGGTACGACGTGCCATGTTCTTACACACGCTACTGATAAATATTAATAAGGAAATACATTTAACAGGCACATAAACACAAAATGAACTTGTACGCGAGCGCCCCCTTGTGGAGGCTTTACGTTACGTCTTGTAAACCACAGTGGGACCAGATCGCCACCATATTTATTAATAAATTAAGTTTTGTTTTGATGCGTTTTGATAAAAATCATGAACAAAATGAGCGTCGCTTTAAAAAAAGAAAAACTGCTTTTATAGTTTTAGGTTGGCATGTTTCAGTGTGCTTTGGGTACTTTGGTCTCCAAAGACCTCCGAGGAGCATGCAGAAGGTGGAGTGGCTGCTCGACATTGTCCCTAGGTGTGAGTTTGTATATTTGAAATGCATGTAATAGATTGGCATCTTCTCCAGTGCGTATTGCTGCCTTGCGCAAGCGTGATGCCACTTGTTTAACTACTAAAGATCTGAAGCCAGACCAGCCTTTGAGTTTTAAACTGGACACCTTTCTAACGCATTTTCTCCCAATTTAGTCGTAGCCAGTTCCTCTTCCTGTGCTGGAGACCTTGATGGTGTACGAGGAGGGTATATTTCTGACACGCCCTCCCTCCCACACCCTCTTATTCGCCCGTACTTCAGTGGATCGGCTTGTGAGGGCGGTCTCGCGCATGAAGAGTCATGCACTGATCTCCATGTTACACAGCGTCATAGACCCTGCCCACTTTTTAGTCCCGTCTTTTCCCACCTAGCAGACTACTGACAAGTTGTGCCCACTAGGGGGCGCCCAACCTACTAGCTGAATATCCCACCGCGCCTTTGATTCTGTTGGTTGTTCATCGATATTTGTTTTTCCCTGGCGTGTAGAGATCTGAGACGAAACCTGTGCAGGAACCCTGACGGCGACAGCGCTCCCTGGTGTTACACCACTGACCCCTCTGTACGCTGGGAGTACTGCAAGATAGAGCGCTGCGGTTCTGAGGCCAAACCGGAGATCAAACCGGAGGCCAAACCGGAGACCAAACCCGAGATCCCGAATCCCACCCCTGTAGAAGTGAAAGGTAAATAAAAGCACATCATACATCGTCGTCATGTTGGGTGTTTTTAATCGATCCAGATTTTAATTCTGATCGTGTTTTGGTTTGAAGATTGCAAAATCGGCAACGGAGCCACGTATCGTGGAGCAATATCGACCACGGCGTTAGGAGTGGCCTGTCAGGACTGGAACACCATGAGCCCTCACTCTTCCAGCTTCACCACCTCTTTGTACCCCGACAGGGGTCTGGAGTCTAATGTAGGACCAGAATCTGTATGATTAACGCTTTAATTAGAGTCGTTATACCTCCTAACCACTTGAACGTATATTTTAATGACCAGAAATGCCGAAATCCAGACAACGACGTGAACGGACCCTGGTGTTACACTAAAGACCCTGCAAAGAAGTGGGACTATTGCGCAGTTCCAGATTGTGGTATGTCATACCCCTTTGGAATGAATAATCACGTCTAATGGTAAGCGCTGTCCCTGATTATCCACCCTAAAGTGGTAGATGACCTTAAAAAATTGCTATGCTATGAGAAAGCAAGCTTTACATCATCATTTTAAATTTTCCCTTGGAGTTTGATAGAGAGACTACTGTTCCATGCACTTCATACTTATAGACAAAGTGACTTTCCCTCCCAATCTAGCCATATCCAATCAACCAATCAGACTAACATACCAACCGCAGATCCGTGGTGATCCATATCACGCACCGATCTCCATTATCCCCTCGTCTCTGTGCAGTGCACTGCCATCAATCAGCCAGCAGAGGTCGTAATTGCAGCAGTCATGAGCAAACCTGGTACAGCACAATCGTGCGTCTGTGTGGACGACCAGTCAGCTGACAGCAGAGCTCAGGAAATGATCCATACTGCAGCTTTAAACTGCATAATTAAGGGTGCTCAGGTGGCACAGCAGTAAAATACGCTAGCACACCAGAGCTGGGATTTCAAATACATCGAATCGAATCGAATCTCAGCTCTGCCATCTGGCTGGGCTGGGCGGCCACATGAACAACGATTGGCTGTTGTTCAGGGTGGGAGGAGCCGGACCAGCGTTCCTTATAACTGGTGCAACTGCGACCTCTGCTGGCTGATTCATGCCGGCTGCGCAGAGTTTGGGGATAATACTGATCAGGGTGTGGCTCTCTGTACACAAAGCTGATCCGCATAAAAAACTCGCCTCGTGTAGGTGAAAAGAGGCAGTTGGTACTGCTCATGTGTCGGAGGGGGCGTGTGTCAGTTGTGAAGCTCCTCAGTCAGCAGTGGAGGGTTGTATCGGTAGAGGCAAAGCGGAATGCAATCAGGGTAATTAGATACTAAATTAGGGAAGAAAATTGGGGGAAAAAGTGCATAATCAAATAATTAATTCTATTATAAACAGCCAATAATGTATTGAATGATTGTATTATGTTCGTACGACAGCTTTACTCTGGTCAGGGTCACGGCAAGAATCTTTTCTGGCAACAGATGCATAAAAAAATACTATATTAATGATGTTTGTGCTTTTTTGTTGGCATTTCTCTCGTGTGAGCAGAACAGAACACTTTGGAGTGCGGCCAGCCAGCGGTCAAACCACGACGCTGCTTCGGCAGGATCGTAGGAGGATGCGTGTCTAAAGCTCACTCCTGGCCTTGGCAAATCAGTCTCAGGACAAGGTAGGAAGTCTCCTGCGCTTCATAACTAACTAAAAAACAATCCTATAGTGAGAGTTAGGAACCGGGGATCATCATGAGGAACCAGAGCAGCTTCAAGGTTTCCCAGCATAGTGTCTGGAACCATGCTGGAGAAACGGAACATCAATCATCTGAAAGATGAAGGTTTTTTTATGGGGTGGTGGTGGAATGTGCCGTCGTTCATGGTCCACAGTCTCAACGAGGTCTGGAATGTGGTCTCAACCACTTAGAGGTGGGTCACATGTGAAGGGACAGGAAAATCAATCAGCTATTGGCATAAAGGAGAACTTCTGATGTCTTAAATCTACTTTAAACCTATATTCTATGGTGGATCTTTGAGAAGGGACACATTTAATTTGTCCACCACAAAAGTGCAAAGGTGAACGGACGGTGACCACGATTGGCTAAGGTTCAGATTCAGTTGTTGATGCAGATCCTGCTGAAGCAGACCAAGGTTAAGAAGCTCCTACCATCAGTTTAACAAAAGTAAATCCACATCATCAGCTTCAATCAGAAAATGGCAAGATATTCACCTTCATCATGCTGAAACCCAAGATAACCCAATCATACCCCATGTCAAGGGGGTCCCAGACAATTTTATTAACACATGGTGGGGGTCTAATAGTGGTACAGTGGTAGCTCAGTGGTTAAGGTACTAGACTAGTAATCAGAAGATTGCCGGTTCAAGCACCACCACCATCAGGTTGCCACTGTTGGGCCCTTGAGCAAGGCCCTTAACCCTCAGTTGCTCAAACTGCATTCACAAATGTAAGTTGCTTTGGATAAAAGCGTCTGCAAAATGTCACATGTAAATGTAATACAAACAAAGGTTGAGAAGCACTTAATAATAACTTATTATTATTATTATTATTATCAATTATGGGTATTTATTATTATTATCAGTTATTATTGTAATTTATTATAGTAATTTATTATTATTATTATTATTATTATTGTTATTATTACTGTTGTCAAGTATTATTATTATGCCTTTTATTATTATTATTACTATTATTATTATTATTCATTATTATTATTATTATTATTATTAATTGATATTATTATTATTCATTATTATTATTATTATTATTCATTATCTATTATTACTATTATTATTATTCATTATTATTATTATTATTTATCATTATTATTGTTGTCAATTATTATTATGCCTTTTATTATTATTACTATTATTATTATTATTATTTATTATTTATTAGTATTTATTATTATTATTAATTAATATTCATTATTATTAATATTATTATTCATTTTTATTATTACTATTACTCATTATTATTATTGTTATTTTTATTTATTATTATTGTTGTCAATTATTATCATTATTATTATTATTATTACTATTATTATTAATATAACTACCGCTGTTACTATTACTATAATTGTTTATTATTATTACCACTGAACCCCCTCACTGTAGGAACGTCATAAAACACAAGCCAGTTAGACATTTATATATTTTTCTCTTGTCATCTTGATCTAAAATAGAAGTGAACGTGTTCTGCCCTGCATGTTTTATATGACTATGGAAGGATGTGTATTAACTGTATCTGGAATCATCTATACCCTTTTTATCCCTCATTTATTTGAAGTCCTTCTGTCAGTCTGTATTTATTATCACAGCAGTAATTTCACTTGTGTTGCAGCTCCGGCTTCCACTTCTGCGGAGGAACTTTAATCAAACCTCAGTGGGTCCTGACGGCGGCGCACTGCCTCGAAAAGTGAGCGAGGGAGCGCTAACTATAAATCAGGAGCTCAGCCCATCCTGTCCTGTGTTAGTAAATAAATGTCCGTCGTTCTGCAGATCCACGAGACCCTCGGCGTACAAGGTGTACCTGGGAATCCATACAGAGAAAGCAACAGAGTCGTCCAAACAGGTCAGGGACTTGTCCAAGATCATACTGGAACCAACGGGAAAAGATATCGCTCTTCTCAAACTGGACAGGTAAGAAATATCCTTAACAATAATGCTTAAACTGGAACAACTGGGCCGAGGTACCAAGATACCGTCCAGGTTTTGCAGCAACAGGATCTAATGGTATGTGAGGGACAGCTAGCAGCACTATCTATTACTGACTGATGATGCATATTACATTACATTGTCTAACACCATACAATCTTCACGCACAATATTCTTGGTCAATGGTCAGAGGAAACACTGGACAGGACAGGTGGGTGTCTGTCCTTTCATCCATCCATCCCTTCATCCATCCCATCCCATTCATTCCATTCCGATGTATTCCATTCTATTCCATTTCAATCAATTCAATTTCGGTCCATCCATCCAACCACCCTACCATCCCTTCATCCATCCCATAACATCCCATTCTATTTATCCCTGACTCTCAATCCCATCCCATTCCCCAATGTATTTCATTACATTCCATTCCATCCGATTCATTCCACCCAGTCCATTCCATTTCAACTCTATCCATCAATTCTATCCCATTCCAATGTAGTCCATTTCAATCCAATCTATTCAATTCCATTCCATCCCATCCCATCCCATCCCATCCATTCCAGTCCAATCCATTTATTTCCAATCCATTCCATTTCATTTTATTCCATTCCATTCCAATGTAATCCATTCCTTTCCATTCCATCCATCTCATTACATTTCAATCCTTTCCATTGCATTCCAATTAACCCCATTTCAATTAATTCCATTCCAATCTATTTCATTCTTTTCCATTCCATTCAGAATCAGAATCACTTTATTTCGCCAGGTATGTTACACATACGAGGAATTTGCTTTGGTGATACACATAATAGTACACAAAATAGTCCACATAGTAGTACACACAATACACATAATAGTACAGATAATTACACATGTATGACATGTAACATATAACATATTTAACAGACCCGACAGCACACGGACTGTTAAACAGTATTCCAATCATTCCATTCCAATCCATCCATTCCATTCCATTCCATTCCATTCCATTCCAATATAATCCATTCCATTCCAGTTCAATATAATCCATTTCATTGCAGTTCATTCCATCCATTCCATTCCAATTCATTCCATTCCAATCCTTTTCATTTCAATACAACCATCCTACCATCCATTGCCTGTTTTACCATCGCTTGATCCTGGTCAGGGTGGCACCAAGCTAAAGCTGTCTTTTTATTAATTAAAAGCCATATTTAATTATAATGTTTATAATGGAAATTCCACTAAGATTCTAGTATCTAGACATCTGGCTGGTGCTTATTAAACAGAATAAATTGTACTGCAGGATAATACCGCCCTGTTAAGTTTATCAAACCAAAACTAATAACTTCTGTTTTATTTTAGACCAGTAACTATAAATGATAAGGTGTTGACCGCGTGCTTGCCTGAGAAAGACTTCATCGTGCCAAGTGGAACAGAATGTTACGTTACAGGATGGGGTGATACACAAGGTATAAATACAGTAAATACAGCTACGGCTATTTATTTATATACAACCAAACAGAACCAAATCCGTTTAGATTTTATTCTATCTTTCCTGATTTTTTATTTATTAATATTTTTTTAGGAACGGGCGGGGACGGTATCCTAAAGGAGACCGGCTTCCCGGTTATTGACAACAAAATATGTAACCGTCCGGCCTACCTGAACAACCGAGTGAAGGACCACGAGATGTGTGCTGGAAACATCGAAGGAGGAAGTGACAGCTGTCAGGTAATGATTTTTACAAAAAACACCTTTTATTGCATATTATATTTGTATATAATTATATTTTTATAAAATAGGTCTAGTTTTGAAATCCTGCCTCTGGTCAGTGACTGTAATGAGTTTCTTCTTATTCTTCTTATTTTTTTCTTCTTATTTTAGTTCATTTTGACTAATGTTGAACTTGTTTCGTATTTACAAATAAACGACACTTATATAATTACACCTTTATACAGATTAAACATCAATGAGAATTTATTTACATTTGAAAAGAACTCCGTTGGTTTCATTCATTCGTCCGCCACGTTTGTTGTTTTGTGTGAGAAAAGTCGTGCCGCACTGAATGCTGGGATTGATCTTCAGCACTGAGGAGGTGTCGGACGCTCCCTCGTCATTCAGTCAGATCATCACTCAGAATTAAGGTGCCTCAGTAGGAGCATTTTAAGGGAGCTAAGGATTTAGACACGCCCTCTTCATAGGTGCGCGAAGGATGTAAAATGAGTCTGTGTAGAGAGATCTACAGGGTCTGCAGGGTCTTGTGAACACACTCCCGTCGTATAAGGTACTTAAATCCCTCTCTTTATTTGTTTTTTAGGGTGACAGTGGCGGTCCACTCGTGTGCTTCGCACAGAAAAGCTTCGTCCTGCAGGGTGTCACGTCGTGGGGTCTCGGCTGCGCCAACGCCATGAAGCCGGGCGTGTACGCTCGCGTTTCCAAGTTCATCGACTGGATTGAAAGCACAACGAAGCTAAATTGAGTAGAAATTCGTTTTACGTCGGAGGATTTTCTTCAGCACGGTGAACTCTTTACAGCCTTATAGAACACGATCCATGTTGTTGCCTTAATTTTGTTTTAATAACAGAAATGATCAAACATTTATAGTCGTTTCAAACATTAAATGTAAACAAAGAAAGCTCTGAAATGTCAGTGTGCTTATTTATTTAATATTTACTCAATATATATATTTATATATTAGGGCTGTCGAAGTTAACGCGATAATAACGCATTAACGCAATCTCAATTTAACGCGATTTTAAAAAATAGTGCCGTTAACGCAAATTCTATTTGGCTCTGCGAGTCATCTGTAGTTCACGTTGAGACTTCACCGTGCACGGCATCTCTCATTAAGACAGCGTTTCTCAAATGTAACCGAGCGTCGTAGTGATGCACTTTCTTAATAAAGAAATAAATACACGCTATATTCACAAGTTGTCGGGAGCAGAACACTTTTATTTCTTTTTCTGTTACGGTACCGAATAGCGGACAGCTAGAGTCGTTAGCCAAGCATGCTATTCCATGAACTATGGAAGCCCCAAAGGGTCAAAACACACTCACTTCGTGTAGAAACGTCCATCAAACCATTGTCACGATACAACCACAGAAAAGTCTGTTACAATAACTACGCCTTATCCCACCTAATGCACCACTGATCTACAATGTTTGCTGATGGAGAAATTTTAACCTACAATCTGACATTTATACGAAGTCAAGGGTCTCTGCTGGATAGTGTTACTGCCTAGTATGTGAGTGAATAAAACTCCATTACAGTTTTCTCTTGTCCCAGCAGTTTTTAACATCAGTACATTTAGCATAAAATGTGTTCACCATTTTAATTGTAACATTTCACTTAAAAAGATTTTAGATTTTTTTATGCGATTAATCGCGATTAACTATATGAAATTCTGAGATTAATCGCGATTAAAATTTGTAATCGTTTGACAGCCCTAATATATATATATATATATATATATATATGTATATACAGTGGATTCAGAAAGAATTCAGAACCCTTAGCTTGCACATTTTGTGTTTTGGATTTGCCATTTTTACCCAACACCCCTCTGACGCCTCTCTTATGGAATCTTCATCCATTCCTCTCATGTAAAAGTTCCTCATCATTGAGGTTTCACAGCTTCTTTCAAGCCCACCAAAGCTCTTCTATGGGATCTAAATCTGGATGCTGAGAAGATCCTCTCCAGGATATTCCAGGACTGATTCCTTAACCAAGCTTTGGTTGAATTGGAAGTGTGTTTGGGAACGGCGTCTTGCTAGAAAGTCCAAAAACATTTCTTGTCAAAATGCCAGTCATGTGGTCAAGATTGCCAGTTCCTCACATCATCACTGACCCTGTCCATGCT
Source organism: Trichomycterus rosablanca (assembly GCF_030014385.1). Lineage (NCBI taxonomy): Eukaryota > Metazoa > Chordata > Actinopteri > Siluriformes > Trichomycteridae > Trichomycterus > Trichomycterus rosablanca. Next base: position 39,539,180 of record NC_085996.1, read on the forward strand.
TGACCGTGGATATATTGTTCTGGTAATGAGCCTCGCCTTCCATGTGGCCAAACAGTTTCAGTTTTCACTCCATGGAACCTTTACTGTGCACTGTGGAGTCCAGTCATGAGGTTCTTGGTTGTTAAGTGATCATCTTATGGTTTCCATATGTTCATCGGGTCGTCGTCTAAGTCTTGTGCAGCAACATGAGGGTTTTTCTTCATTGTCCTGAAAAGAGCTCCTCTGTCAACTTTTGTGAGCAGCTTCTTAGTTTACAGCATGGTTGTAACACACCTTGAAAACGTAATTCTCTCAAATGAAGATGGTGGTTATTGAGTCTCAATGGTTTAATCATGTTGTAGCCCAACTTTAGGTCCTATATAGACTAGCAATATTATGTAGGGGTTCAATACGTGTGACATGGCGGTATTACCAAATTAAGGTGGTCGTTAAACAGGTAATGCTTGTAATACCACAACGGCTCCACAGACATGAATAAGACCAATCCTGAACTGTAAACAGTGTTAGGTTGCAATTTTGCTGCTAAATTTGGCAGAATCATTTATTAATATTCGTAATATTCCTGTTGGATAGTTAAATAATCATTTTGTTTTGCCTCATGTTCCTCATATTAAACCCACAATTTTACAACATAATGAAACGTACAATTTTCACCCACAGTTTTTCTAAACCTCGCCTCAATACCTGAAGGGTTTAATTCACAACACGCTTAAAACCTCAAATTTAAGTAAGCAAACAAAGTCTTAATGTACGAAGATGTTTTCTGAAATTACGGCACACTTAACTAGTCTTAAATCTTTACTTACCTTTACTTGTGCAGACATTACGTTCCAGATTACGTTCTACATTCTTTATGGTGTGTAAATAAACAACTCCAAACAACAAGTGCATGTACTGGACACACAGTCAGTATAATGAATCAAGTCAGCAGTTTAATACAAGTTACATTTTGAATTGAACATGAATCCATTGACTGATTGCTGGACCTGGACAGAAAAGTTAAGGAGACGTTTTACCCAGATGGAACATGCTGGTTTGTCTTTTCTCTTTAAGCACCGACCGTCACTGCTGAGTGTTTACATTATTACAGGCGTGTTTGTAGGTTCCGGTACAGAAGGTTTCGGGTTTTCTTGCTCTGAAATGTTGATTTGGACGTGTTATTACAGTCTCAGACCACTGTTAGCGCTTTTCCACCAAAATAACTCTGGTTCTTGAACCGGTTCTGTTTAGGTTTCTTCGAACCTTGGTGTTTTGTAGAGAACCGACCCACGTTTCCACCAGTTTTTGGGAACCAGGCCTGTGTCATCAACGGTGGTCATTACACAACGACAATAAAGAGTAACATGGTGGAGCATGTAGATTATCTGTAGGGATTTGTGCTGCTGTTACAGATGTTTATGTTTATGTAAAAAGCATGGATCAGCTGTTGGTGATGAGAAGACGTAGACGTGTTTGTTGCAGTTGTTGTTTTCTTTAGTTCATTGACGTGAGAAGCGTTTTGTGCTTTACTCTCACCGTGACTCTCGGTGTAAATAACCGATTTGCTCAGCGCTGGACTCGAGCGATAAAACATCATTAAAGTTCCACGATACGAACAAACATCTGTGTGAAATAACCATCAAACCCAGTCTAACAGCTCCACATGTATCTGTGTTTAACTGGATTTACTTCACGTGTGGTGGTTCTGCAGCTCGGGGTTCTGAATTCACAAAAATCAACTAAATAAAGCGTAACGTGGCTGAATGTACTAACAGTACCACACAGGAACTAAACCTCTCTCTGTTATTACTGGTTATAAGTGCTCTGTACTGGTTATAAGCGCTCTGTACTGGTTATAAGAGCTCTGTACTGGTTATAAGTGTCTCTGTACTGGTTATAAGCGCTCTGTAGTGGTTATAAGTGCTCTGTAGTGGTTATAAGTGCTCTGTAGTGGTTATAAGTGCTCTGTACTGGTTATAAGTGCTCTAAACTGGTTATAAAAGCTCTAAACTGGTTATTAGATCTCTAAACTGGTTATAAAAGCTCTAAACTGGTTATAAGAGCTCTGTACTGGTTATAAGTGCTGTGCTCTGTAGTGGTTATAAGCGCTCTGTACTGGTTATAAGAGCTCTGTACTGGTTATAAGAGCTCTGTACTGGTTATAAGCGCTCTGTACTGATTATAAGTGCTCTGTACTGGTTATAAGCGCTCTGTACTGGTTATAAGCACTCTGTACTGGTTATAAGTGCTCTGTAGTGGTTATAAGTGCTCTGTACTGGTTATAAGTGCTCTAAACTGGTTATAAAAGCTCTAAACTGGTTATAAGATCTCTAAACTGGTTATAAAAGCTCTAAACTGGTTATAAGATCTCTGTACTGGTTATAAGCGCTCTGTACTGGTTATAAGCGCTCTGTACTGCCCAAATTCATCAGTGTTTTAGTACAAGCAGCCACGTTTTCTGTTATTCTGTCCGGGTAACTTTTACCGTGTCATATCACACAGTTCATCTCTTTAAAAATATCAGCGAATATCAGTGACAAACTGGATCAAAATTAATCAGATGAACTTTAAAGATGAAAGTGCAGCACAAACACAGATGACGTCACAGTTGGCGCAGAAAAACCGAGTATTCTGTGGTGCCAGCTGCGAACGCAACTTCACTGTTTGGAACCTTTTTTCCGGTGGAAACATGCTGAACCGGTTCAAAATCAAGTCCACGAATCAGAACGGAGCCCGTTCCATGTCGGTGGAAAAGGGGTAAATGATCATTACTGTGCCAAAACGTTTGGGTTTGTGATGTGATGCTCTGTAGGAAGGAGATAAACCCGCCGTGTGAGATAAATCTCGTCAATCATATTCCGTTTTCCACTTATAATTTTGTTGTAACTTGTATTAAATTGTTGACTTGATTTATTATATTACTTTGCTATTAGTAGTGGATAACAGAACCATGATGACTGGCTTGCTGTGTAGCAGCGCTGGTACCGTAAACAGCCCTGTGTAAAAAATGCTTTATGTTATCGTGAGCGTTTGTGGCGTCGTTAATGAGGTGCATTTGTGTTTAGATTCATTAAGCAAGAAGGTTTGTAATGAGGCGGATACCGACCATACAGGGTTTATTCTGCCCCGCCGGGCTTTTAGTGCTAGAGCCGCCTGGCATCGCCTGAATGCATTAACTTACGGCACATTACCAGCACCATTCAGAAAGCTTAATGATTCCATATTAAAAGTTCTACACAGTGCCCTTTGGTATACAGGGTATAAAACATTCATTTCCAGTCCCGTAACAAACAGTGGTCTGCTCGTGGTACCAGTTCTTATATCTTCCAACACATAAACATATTTACTGAGAACACAAACATAAAGTGGACGTGTTATTGACCTCTCGGAGACTGAAGAACCTCCCTCGGTTCAGACGGACACATTCTCTTTGTTAGTCGTTACGTCCGAGTGCAGCAGAACCTCCAGCTGATGATTCTTTAGAGCGTCCTCTTTGTTTCTGAAATATAAAAACGTATTATTATTATTAAATCATGTTGCCGGGAAGTGTCTTTGCATCCCGGTCCGTGTACCTTTGCTTGTCAATGTTTTGGGACGTTTTTAGTTGCACAAACTGATCAGAAACAAGCAAACAGAAATGAAAGAGTCGTGGTAGAGAGCGAAACGATTCCAGGACGGACTGTTAAAAAGGACAATCCCGGGAGAACCAGAACAGGTAGTTCAGCGTTCAAGGTACTGGACTAGTACTCAGAAGTCTGTTAGTTCAAACCCCACAACTGCCAGGTTGCCACTGTTGGACCCCTGAGCAAGACCCTTAACCCTCAAGTGGATAAATAAAAATTGATCCTTTAATCTGTTTGTTCGAATGACCAGAGGTACATGGACTGACCCCCTTTATATATTTAAGGGCCTTTTCCATCCACCTTCCCATCCATCCCCCTATGTACAGCAAACATTACTGTTTTATATATTTTTGGGATTTAATTCGCCCCTAATGGTGCATTAATGCTAAATATCGTACCTGTGTGGGTGCTCAATATCATCGATGGTCTCTGGAAGCGGCACACCTTTAGTCTCGGGCAGCAGCAGCACCAGACCACCGGCAACCAGCGCCAGGACTCCTATTAGAATCAGAATCAGATTCAGAACAAAAATCAGATTCAGGATTAGAATAAAAATCTGATTCAGAATCATATTTAAAATCAGAATTAAATTCAGAACCAGAATCAGAATCCTATTTAAGAATCAAATTCAGAATCCTTTTAAGTATTATATTTAAAATCGGATTCAGAATCAGAATCAAAATCAGATTCAGAATTATATTTAAAACCAAAAATCTAATTCAGAACTAGATTCAGAATCAGAATCAGAATCCTATTAAGAATCAGATTCAGAATCCTTTTAAGTATCATATTCAGAATCAGAACCAGATTCAGAATGAGTCAGAATCATATTTAAAACCAGAATCAAATTCAGAACCAGAATCAGAATCCTATTAAGAATCAGATTCAGAATCATTTTAAGTATTATATTTAGAATCAGATTCAGAATCATATTAAAAATCAGAATCATATTCAAAACCAGAATCAAATTCAAAACCAGATTCAGAATCCAATTTAAGAATCAGATTCAGAATCTTTTTAAGTATCATATTTAGAATCAGCTTTAGAATCAAAATCAGATTAAGATTAAGAATCAAAATCAGATTCAGAATCCTTTAAGTATCATATTTAGAATCAGATTCAGAATCAGAATCAAAAACAAATTCAGAATCAAAATCAGATTCAGATCCAGAATTAGAATCAAAATCTGATTCAGAATCATATTTAAAACCAGAATCAAATTTAGAACCAGATTCAGAATCAGAATCCTATTAAGAATCAGATTCAGATTCAGAATCATATTTAAAACCAGAATCAAATTCAGAACCAGAATCAGAATCCTATTAAGAATCAGATTCAGAATCATTTTAAGTATCATATTTAGAATCAGATTCAGAATCAGAATCCTATTAAGAATCAGATTCAGAATCATTTTAAGTATCATATTTGGAATCAGATTCAGAATCAGAATCCTTTTAAGAATCAGATTCAGAATCATTTTAAGTATCATATTTAGAATCAGATTCAGAATCAGAATCCTATTAAGAATCAGATTCAGAATCATTTTAAGTATCATATTCAGAATCAGAATCACATCAGAGTGTTGGTGCAGGACACAAACTATATAAAACAAAATCAAATATAAAGAGAAAAGGTGACCAGTACATGTGTTCCCAGTATGACCAGTATGACCAGTATGTGCAATGAGCAAATAAAACATTGCAGATGTGCAAACGGTTTTTGTGCAAGGTGTGCAGATGTTTTCAGATCCATGTGACGTGCACCGTGTATGAGGGCCAGAGACTCTGTCCGTGGGGGTCCGGGGCCTCGTCGATGGGGCCAGTTGCAGTGGGGAGGAAACCGTGACCTTCGTTCCTCTGCACATCTGCCTGTGTTTGCTTTCACTGGATCTCGTGATGTTCCGGATGTACCGAACCAGAGCCGTGTTATTATAGTACAGCAAGAGTACAAACACCACACACGCAGAAATACTGCATTCACATACACTGCATGGACTAAAGTATTGGGACGCCTGAGTGAGAGCGTGTTGCATTAATACTAAAGTGATCCATGTTTTCCTTAAGGCTTTAAAATCATCCAAACTTCTGGGAAGCCTTTCTACCAGAGTTTGGAGTATGTCTGAGGGATTTGTGCCCATTCTGTCTATAAAGAAAGAAAAAGGAACTTCCCCAAACTGTTGCCATAATGTTAAAAGCATATGATTAACCTTATATCATTTTTATACATTAGTTCAATCATTAGAAGTGGCGTCCACATACTTTTAACCATATAATGCATTATTTAGTAATTGAGGCTGTATTCTTTTTATGCATTGTTCTGATTTGGATATATCCAATTACCCTGTGCACTCTGATGCCCCCTGTAGGCTGCAAGACACCCTAGCATACGCCTCCCCGCCCATAACGTACCCACGTTCTATTCGAAACTTTGTAGACGCTGCAAGTCCACTTGGATACGCCTGAAGCGGTTTATCCTATTCGTCATGACAGGTCTCTCTACAGAATCAGGCACAGGCTTTAGCTGGACCATTAAATAATTCAGATGCCGCTCCAGTGTGGTTTTGGCTGTATGCTTCGGGTCAGTGTCTGGTACAAAATAAACTGTGGTCTCAATCGGAGTTTGCGTCTGCTCTGGAGGAGTTTTTTATAGGATGTTCCTGTGTTTATTGGTCCGTTGGTTACTACAGCGTCCCTATCCCTGCTGCACTTCCATAGCACAGTGCTACCATCACCATGTTTAACAGTTCTCTGTATAATGGGTTCTTCCATCGCTGCAGTGGAATTTTGGAGCTCTTTTAAAGAGACCGTTAGGACCTTTTTACCTCCTTGACCAATGTGCTTCTTGCCCCAAGGCTCATATGATGCATATGAAGCTTCTTTATGATGGTTATCTGTTCTTTACCGCTCATGCTGACGCCTGGACCACACCAAATGACAAACTCTAGAAGGGTTCATAAACGTACCAAACGCTACTGTGGTCTTGGGAGCGCTCAAAATCTTAGATACTGTAAAAGGTATATGTTTATTTTCTTGCCCTGCAGCCTACAGGGGGCGCCAGAGTGTATTGAAATGTACGACTATCAGGGAAAATGAAGCATGGATACGGCGATACTACGTTAACTCCACACTCACCAAAAACGATCAGCGGCAGCTCCAGCCAGACGTTGGCGAGTCTGTAGACCAGGAACGGGGCCACGATCCCTCCAACATCACAAAGGGTGGAGCAGACGGACAGACCCAAATTTCTGCAGGAACACACGTCATATCAGAAGCTTTTACTATTTTATTGATGCATTTTCTCCCCTTTTCTCCCAATTTATCATAGCCAATCACTCTTCCGCTATCCAAGAGGGTATATTGTGCTGACACGCCCTTCCTCCGATGTGTGAGCGCTCCCTTCTTATTCGCCGTGCTTCGGTGGATTGGCGCTTGAGGTCTCCACGTTCCTCCACTTCTGTACAGGCGCCCCGGGCTACTAACCAGGATCCTTACACAGCCTCGCAGACCCCACACACTTTTTAGTCCCGTCTTTTCCCACCCAGCAAACCAGCGGCCGATTTTATCTACTGGAGGCACTAGGGGGCACCAGACAACCAATAGCAGATCTGAGCTAAGATTTGCCCTGTCGCAACAAGTGTTTAGTTTTAGAGGAACTTTACCTGATGAAGGTGGGGTACAGCTCAGTATTTACAAACACCACCATTTCAAAAGCCATGGTGATTCCCAGCCGTCCGACACAAGCCACCGCCGTTTTAATCCAGAACATATCTGTATGAATTAAAAAGTACAATTATTTAAAGTCTGAGTGATTAAAATATTCATTCACTCATTGTATGTATTGTCTTAGCTTAGCTACAGTTTTTAGGAAAAACAATAAAAATAAAGAAACTAATAAAAATAGTACAATATATCAAAGTCTTTACAGAAATATAAAAAATAAAATAAGAAATTCATAAAACAGTGCAAAAAGTAACAACAATTAAAACGTTAATAGTGACAGTAATCATATTATATGTATGTAATAATACTATATATATATTGTGGTGTGTGTATATGTGTGTGTGTGTCTAAACCACTTATCCTAATCAGGGTCGAGGGGGGCACCCTGAACAGGGCGCCAGTCCATTGCAGGGCAGACACACTAACACATACACTAACACACACACTAACACACACACTAACACACACACTAACACACAAACACACAAACACACAAACACACTAACACACTAACACACTAACACACTAACACACACACACACACTAACAAACTAACAAACTAACACACTAACACACTAACACACACACACATTTAAGGGCAATTTTAGCAAACTCTACACAGAAAGGACCAGGATTGCTCCACCTGGGAATCAAACCCAGGACCCTTTTGTGTGAGACGACAGTGCTGACCTTAAATTTCTTAAATTTTATTTAATATAGGGTGGGCTGTGGTTGTTTCTAGGAACTATGCTGGTCAGTTACTATTGCTGTAAATCAGACATAAAACACTGGCTTTATAGCACTGATCAGAACTCACTCTCTGGAATAAAAGCCGTGATGAAGCAGGCGACTCCGGTCAGAATGTTGGCCGCGGCGAACGGGAGCTTCCGGCCGACGCGGTCGATGGTGAAGAGGATGAGAATGGCCGCGGGGAACTCCACCAATCCCGAGATGAGGAAGTCCACGTAGACGTTTCCACCCAGGATCCCCAGACGCATGATGAGGCCCTGATAGACCACGGCGCTGGTGAACCTGCACACACACAGATGTGTGACACCCGGGGGCCACGGTGCTTTCGTTACGGTACGAGTTACCACCATCACTTACCAGTTAAAGCTCAGGATGAAAGTGTGCTTCCTCATGTTCGGGGTTCTGATCAGGTCCATGAAAACGCCGCCGGCCACGTCTGTGTTTTCCTCCTTCAGTGTCTGTATTAATACATCATTAATTACTACTTAGAACATGTAGATATGGTTAGTGCATGAATGTCATATTCCAATATTACAAGAATACTGCTACAATGGAATGTTACTGGAAGGTGGCGTCTACTGCACTGTATGATCTACAAAACCCAGTTCTAGTTCTTCTCTATTCTATTCTTTCTTCTTTTGTTCTTTTTCTTTCCTTTTGTTATTTCTTTCTTCTTTGTTTTTTTTTCTTTAGTTCTTTTTTAGTTCTTTTTCTTTCTTTATCTATTCTTTCTTTCTTTTGTTCTTTCTTTCTTTCTTCTTCCTTCTTTTGTTATTTTTCTTTCTTTCTTTTCTTCTTTCTTTCTTTTCTTCTTTTTCTTTCTTCTTTTATTTTTTTAGTTCTTTTTCTTTCTTTATCTCTTCCTTAGTTTTTTTTCTTTTTCTTTCTTTCTTTAGTTTTTTTTTCTTTCTTTCTTTTATTTATTTTTTTCTTTTTTCTTTCTCCTTTCATTCTTTTTTTTCTTTAACTCTTTTATGTTCTTTTCTTCCTTCTTTTGTTCTTTTTTTCTTTCGTTTCTTTCTTTCTTTCTTTCATTCATTTGTTTGTTTTCTTTCTTTATCTTTCTTTTTTTTTATTAATTTCTTTCTTTCTTTTTTTCTGTCTGTCTATAATTTTGTCTGGCAGGCTGTAAGTCCTGTGTCATTTTCTGGAGAACAAAAGATGGGAATTAGTTCTCTAACACATTTAAATGTCCATGATTATGCAACACTACTAACGTAAGTGTATTATTTAATGTTATTTATTTATTATAGATTTTACTGCCATGTTTAACGTTTATGTGTAATTTTATGGTGAGACAGGTATTATGTTTCTGTCTGATTATTTTATCCTGTCTTTCGAGCTGTTTTATATGAAGTTATTTCAGGTTTATTGCAGTTTTTTTTACAAACTTGCTGAGTCGCCACTAAACAAACGTCGTCTTTCATTAAATCTGGTGGTGAAACGTCCACAAAATCGCCCACAGAAACCGTACTTTGTGACTAAGCTAGATCTTTAAAAAGGATACTGGCAAGTGCCACTGGCAAGTCCAGAGCACCAGAGCTATCTGCGTTTGTTACGCCAGATGCATTTTTACAGTATACATTTCAACGACTGGTTAATACTGTTTTCGCAAATGTGCCTGATTGCACAGCTTATCTAGATGATGTGGTAGTACACTCATGTGATTGGTATAGCCATATGAGGTTGTTAAAAGAAGTTTTTAAGAAACTAGAGCAGTTATGAACTCGTCTTGCCGTCTCAGCTTAATAAAGCTTTTTATTATTTTACCTTTTCAATTTATAAACTTTCCTGTCTATTTTCCCCCAATCTAGTCGTGTCCAATCACCCACCACTGTCGATCTTCGGTACGCCCTTTCCAACACGTGTGCACTACCGACCGCTTCTCTTCATCTGCACCAGGTGTGTTGATGTGGAGATCCGTATCGTGCACAGAGAATCACACACTGATCTCCATTATCCCCCGTCTCTGTGCGGCGACATCGATCAGCCAGCAGAGGGCGTAACTCTGGCATGCTAGCGCCCCCTCTCCTTTAACGTCACACAACAGCGAAACGAACATACCTCGATATTCTTGGAGAGCGTCCTCTTGTTCTCTTTAGCCATGGCTTTGGTGATCTCCACGGCTTTACTGGTGTTGTTCTGAGACAGAAGCCATCTCGGCGATTCAGGAATAAACCTGCAATTAACACGATAAAATAAATACTGGCATATCTAACATCTGGACCTAAACACCACAGCTGGACGATAAACCAAACCTCACCAGTAGTAGGACAGGAAGCAGACGTAGGGCGCTGTGATGGCCACTTGGAGCCAGCGCCAGTTGGTAATGAGGTACGCGATGAGGGGCAGGATGAGGACGCCGAAGCTGAAGGACATCTGAAAGAACACCGCCACCGGCCTCCTGTACTGCACCCCGACCAGCTCCGTTACTGAGGAATTCATGACAGAAGACTCAAAACTCAAGACGCATTTTACGTCGTCCTACACTCCCGAGAAGAGGGCGTGTCTAAATTCTTAGATCCCTTAAAATGCTCCTACTGAGGCGCCTTAATTCTGAGTGATGATCTGACTGAATAACGATTACGCGTCCGACGCCTCCTAGCCCTAATGCTAACTGTGTTAGCTTAGTGAGCTAGAGAGAGCGTCTAAATAATCTGCCTCATGAGCTCCATGTCTTATTAGAACCCTCTCTACTGAGGCAGCTGATCAGGTAGGTAGTAGGGAGCAAGGCGGGTCACTTACTCAAAACAAACGCCACCATCCAGCCTGCTTTCGCCCCGAAACCGTACAGAGCTCTGAACACCAGCAGAGAAATGTAATTAGGAGCCACCGCCACCAGAATTCCTGTGATGACGTTCAGGAGACTGGACAGAAGGAAGATGGGCTTCCGACCAAACCTGGATGAGCGAAGCAGAAAGAACGAATTAAATTAGTGCATCAATTTCCAAACACTGATTTATTTATATATTTAAATGCTACTACTGTTTACTGTTGTTTATTTCAGTTGTGTAGACACGGAGGCTTAAGCAATAATTGATCAATTAGTCCTGATCAAGCTTATTAAACATTATTTATAAAAGTAAGAACATTATTTTTACCCCGAGTCTGCTGCTTCTTTTCACCTGCACCAGGAGGGTTCATATGGAGAGTCATGCACTGACCTCCATTATTCCCCGTCTCTGTGCAGTAACATCATTTAGCCAGCAGAGGTCGTAACTGCAGCAGTGATGAGGAATCCCCTCCGGCATTCCCACCCTCGGACGAGCCGATCACTTTTCTACATCGTCGCCTTCTGATGTATTTTTCCAGCGTCGTACCAACATTTTAATGTTGTCAGCAAAAATAGTTTTTCGGTTGAGCTCGTAGCCACTGATGCGCCGCTGCTTTCACATCATCATCACATGAAAATCGTCTTCGCCTTAAAGCTTCTTTGAGTGTCCGAAAAGGTGGAAATCAGAGCTAAATCCGGACCATAAGCGTCTCTCGGTCTCTCAGACAGAAACGATTATTCCTCCTCCCACCCTCACCGCTTATAACCACAATATACATGTGAGGAAACTTTTTGAAGATACCTCGTAGATTGTGCGAGGCAAGTTTGTCAATAATTTTCTATTTCTATCTTAAATGCTGTTTTTGATAATGAATTTAAATCTTCTTCTTCTTTTGGCTGCTCCCGTTAGGAGTCGCCCTGGATGTCCTCCCTCAAAGCATCAGTAAAGCGTGGCTAATTAATGTATATATTATATTTTATTTATGGGCAGCATTCTTAGTAGCCACTTATTATTGTTCTCAGATTTTCATGAGATTAGATCAGCAGTGTTCATGATAAAGCTATTCATAAAACTTCTCAAGATCATTTCCAGAAGGGGGCGCCGAAGTTCTGTTGTTTTAAATAGGCTACAAGCTACACACTGTTTAACCAGTAATGCCAAGAATGGCCTGTAGATGGCGCACTACAGTTGTATTTACAAATAATACAGTTATTTTTATGATATTTGGGGGTGGAGGGGGAGGTTCCACACAAACTTGCCGTACCTATCAGCCAGGTATCCAATGGCAATGCTGCCCACTAGGAAGCCAACACAGAGCGACGCCTGGAACACGTCCGCCCACCAGGCGTCTTCACACACCAGATTAAACTGAAACACACAGAAGAACTCTGTTATGGAACAGTGGAGGGTTTGTTCTTGTCTAGGCTTGTTGTGTAGTTAATCACGCTGTATGATCTGATAGTGTGAAACATGTATGGCGCAGCAGTCTTTGGATTTCAGCTGTCACTGGGCTAGAACTCGGTTAGTTGTCTCACAGAGGGTGATAAGTACAAATGCAGCAGTTTGAGGATTTCTCTTAAGATCCATCGTATTTGGTGTTTCAACTAAATAACTAAGCTATGAAAGGTACCGTTAGTGATGGTTGATTGGTTAGCACTTGCAGATCGTCTCATTTTCACTAAAAATGTTGTTTTGTTGTACAATGATGAACGTTTTATTTTAGAAATACAAGAATGATCCACAAGTCCTGTTAACCAGTTATTAAACTAGAACAGTTTGTACAGTCTGCTGTAAATTTCCTGTCAATTTACAACTTTATCCTACTGTATTTTATAATAATTATGAAAGAAAGGTTAAATAATCATCCTTGCTTGTGTATTAACAGTAAAATGGTCATTTATTTAATAAACTGCTCGTACTCATTTTGAGTGATGAAATGTGTTTTTTCCGGAGCTTGATGCGGTGGGGTGAGCCGGGTTCATTCTGCTAAGCTATAAGAGAGGACTTTACTCTCCCTTTCACTGTCACATGGTTCAAACCAGCGCTACACTGTTCTTGACTCTACTGTAAGGGGGCGCTATGCTGTTCTTGACGCTAATGTGGGGGGCGGGGGCTATGCTGTTCTTGACTCTACTGTAAGGGGTCGCGCTATGCTGTTCTTGACTCTAATGTAGGGGGGGCTACACTGTTCTTGACTCTACTGTAAGGGGGCGCTATGCTGTTCTTGACGCTAATGTGGGGGGGGGGGCTATGCTGTTCTTGACTCTACTGTAAGGGGTCGCGCTATGCTGTTCTTGACTCTAATGTAGGGGGGGGCTACACTGTTCTTGACTCTACTGTAGGGGGGCGCTATGCTGTTCTTGATGCTACTGCAGGCCAACATTTTGCCGTTCTTGGCCTTATCTTAGGCAAACGCTACACTGTTATTAATGCTACCGTGCTGTTCTTTATGAATTCTACTTTTGTATTTGTGGGGATTTATTGTGTGCTGTGCAGCGCAGGCTCACAGATTTCATGAGTGGGCGTGGCTATTCTGCCTCTCCCTGGATGCCTTGCTCCACTCTCAGTGTAAATAATCGTACTTTATAATGTAAATAATTGTATAAATGATTAAGTAAATGTGTCTGTAACACATAACACAATGTGTGTAAGTGATGGTAGGAGTGTGTTTATGCCGAGCTACTGTTTTACTGTTTGATGTGCTAAGCCCTGCGTTCAGGGTAAAGAGAGGACCAAAAATCTAAACGAATATCTTCTGGTTTCTGATGCCACAATATAAATTAAATGCTAAAGCAGCATTTGTAAATAAACACTGACATGCAGTCATATGATTTACTTAAATACACAGTAAAATACTGTTTAAATAAACGAAATAATTCTAAAATTCTATACAGATTATGACCAAATTATTATTTATTTGTATTTATATTAGAACTTATTTAAATTATAATAATATTTATTAATTATTAATTATATTTATATTATACTTTTATATTATATTTATTAGTAATATTTATTTATTATTAATTAAATAATTAATTAATTAATTATTCATTATAAATAATTTATAACTAATGACCAAATTATTATTTATTTGTATTTATATTAGAACTTATTTAAATTATAATAATATTTATTAATTATTAATTATATTTATATTATACTTATTATATTATATTTATTATTAATATTTATTTATGATTAATTAAATAATTAATTAATTAATTATTCATTATAAATATCTGTATTTATATTAGAATGTTTAAAAATTATATTTATTAATTATTAATTATATTTATATTATATTATTCTCATATTATATTTATTATCAATATTAATTTTATTATTAATTAAATAATTAATTATTCATTATAAATAATTTATAACTAATGACCAAGTTTATATTTATTTGTGCCTGAAAATAAATAAATAAATAAATTAATTAATAAAATAATTTGCCAATGTGTTGGGACAGTGGTAGCCTAGTGTGTAGAGCTTTGGGCTACCAATCAAAAGGTTGAGTGTTTGAATCCCAGCTCTGCTATGCAGCCACTGTTGGTCCCTTGAGCAAGGCCCTTAATTCTCTCAGCTCCAGGGGCGCCGTATAACGACCAAAAGTCCAAAACGAGCTGGGATATATCTGTACATATGACAAATAAAGGTGTTCTATTGTATTTTATTCTATAATAAACTTTATGACGTGTTACCTCGGTGACGTAGGACTCTCTGCCCTCGTAATCGTACTCCCAGCCAGCGTCGCAGGCGGTCCTGGGCAGCGCAGCACGCTGGGCCTCCGAAACGTTGCAGGAGAGGTCAGTGAGGTTCCAGTTCACGTCGTACCTCTCGCACTGACTGCGCACCAGCCCGCCGGACGTGTTGACAAAGGGCACGCCGAGCCAGGGCGCCTCCCGCGGGTCGTGTTCACACCGCGCCTGGAGCTGCTTCGCCCGCGGGTCACTGCACCAGTGATCGGGGGTGAAGCCCAGGAACACCATACCCACGTAAATGCCACAGAAGGGCAAGGAGACCAGACAGAGGATCCCGAAGATGCGCTTCTGAAAGTGGCCGAATTCGCCGGCTTCTTCCAAAACGTCGTCGAACGTGGTCATGGTGGCGGGCCGAGCTCGTCCCGCGTGCAGCGTCCCAGTCCGAGTCCCGGTGACGGGATATTTACTCTGAGCTGAGTACAGAGTCCAGGGGGAAGGTCTGACCCTCAGACCGCTCGTGCTGGGATCGATCAGAGACGCCCGGTGCACACGCAGCACGTTACTGTTTAATGAGTCAACTTCCCATGATCCCATGACGCTACGGTTACATAACGAGTCTGTCGGAAGTGGCTGGACGGGTCTGTCCAGTGCGTCTCTAAAAATACAGTGCATAGAACAAAGGGCTCGACTTTTGTACAGACCCTAAATCAGAAAAAGTTGGGGCAAAAAGCTAAAATTCCTGTATTCCAGGCCTGCAACTCGTTCCAAAAAAGTTGGGATGGTAAAGCATCTGCCACTTTGTACCGTCGCCGTTCCTTCTCACAGCACTTGAAAGACGTTTCGGCACCGAGGACGCCGAGCGATGACGAGTTTTTTCGTTATTTTGTCCCGTTCTTCCTGCAGACACGTCTTGGGGTGTACTGTTTTGAAACAGTACAAGGTTCAAAATTCTTCTCACGTCCTCTATCGGGGACAGGTCAGGACTGCAGGCGGGCCAGTCCAGCACCTGTACCCTTGTCTTGCACAGCCATGCCGGTATTTTTCTAAATTAGGGTTCATTTGTAAAAGATGTCTACTTCTTATTTTTTACAGTTTTTTCTGCATTTTTTCCTTTTTCTCTCAGTTTAGTCATAGCCGGTTCCTCCATAGCAGGTTTAGTCACAGCCAATTTAGTCATAGCCGGTTCCTCATAGCCGACCAGCAGCTAGTAGAATATCCCGCTTCTTATTGTGGTCTGGCATAAAGTGGAACAGAGGTAGAGGTACTGAACCAGTAATCAGAAGGTCACTGGTTCAAACCCCACCACCGCCAGCTCAACCCTCAATTGCTCACCCTGTATACTGTCCCAGTACTGTAAGTCGCTTCGGATAAAGGCGTCTGCTAAACAGTATTACAAGTTTGTCACCATGGGCACAAATTCTTACAGGGACACTTCCAAATCAGATAGAAAACCTTCCTAGAAGAGTGAAGGCTGGTATTTCTGCAATGTGGGGGATGAAGGGTCCGTCAAATAATGCTGCAAACCCTGAATCAATCAAATAAATCAAATGTGGGGGCACCACCACACTGAAACCAGTACAAACCAGTAAAAACCAGTAACAAACCCGAACCGATCCATTCTCTTAGTTTTATTGAAATAAAGCAATTTTCAGCATGAATGTTTTAAATATAAAACACAAACAAAGCAACAAACAATTGAAAACTGAATATATTTGACAGATCAGCCTCACTGGTGAAAGCTAAACAAAGAAGAGGCTCATGGTTTATTATTTATGTGATTATTAAAAAAAAAATACGAGTGAGTGGCACATGGAGACGTAGGATTCATCATCATTCATTATCGTACCTTTATCACGTCATTCAGATTGAATATAAAACACGAAACATGATTAAAAAAACAAAAAAAACAAGAGAAACCCAGAAAATCATTCAACACTGGAACTGGAGGGTGAAGAATTAAATATCCGGTTCAAATTCTGTCTCAGGATCCCGTCTGACCAAGTGAATCCGGAAGGCGTGGCAGGTAAAACGTGCTTGTCCAGTGTAGAAACGTGATCGGAGTGCATCATACGAACCCGTGCGCCCCAAACGTACTCACGCCAACCCAAACGTACTCACCCCGACCCAAACGTACTCACCCCGACCCAAACGTACCCACTGCTCAACGTGTGCAAACATAAACTATTATTATTATTATTATTATTATACACCGATCAGCCATAACATTAAAACCACCTCCTGGTTTCTACACTCACTGTCCATTTTATCAGCTCCACTTACCATATAGAAGCACTTTGTAGTTCTACAATTAGACTGTAGTCCATCTGTTCCTCTGCATGCTTTGTTACCCCCTTTCATGCTGTTCTTCAATGGTCAGGACCCCCACAGGACCCCCACAGAGCAGGTATTATTTAGGTGGTGGATGATTCTCAGCACTGCAGTGACACTGACATGGTGGTGGTGTGTTAGTGTGTGTTGTGCTGGTATGAGTGGATCAGACACAGCAGTGCTGCTGGAGTTTTTAAAAACCTCACTGTCACTGCTGGACTGAGAATAGTCCACCAACCAAAAATATCCAGCCAACAGCGCCCCGTGGGCAGTGTCCTGTGACCACTGATGAAGGTCTAGAAGATGAGCGACTCAAACAGCAGCAATAGATGAGCGATCGTCTCTGACTTTACATCTACAAGGTGGACCGACAGTGAGTGGACACGGTGTTTAAAAACTCCAGCGGCGCTGCTGTGTCTGATCCACTCATACCAGCACAACACACACTAACACACCACCACCATGTCAGTGTCACTGCAGTGCTGAGAATCATCCACCACCTAAATAATACCTGCTCTGTGGTGGTCCTGACCATTGAAGAACAGCATGAAAGGGGGCTAACAAAGCATGTAGAGAAACAGGACTACAGTCAGTAATTGTAGAACTACAACGAGGTGGTTTTAATGTTTTAAATTTAAGAAAAACCTCAAGGAAAAATGACACTGTGATTGTAATGAGCTGGAATAAAGGTTGAGGCCCTGATTTACTTACTTAGGATCTTAGTGTGATTTTATAAATGATCTACAAAGTGGTGGAGATTTCAAGACGAACCCAGTGAATCCTGACAGAAATATTAATAATGAACTCATTAAGCATTTTTAATTAATCTCCCCTAATTTTCCTCCCAATCTAGTCGTATCCAATCACCCGATCGATGTGTGCCGCGACTAACACCCACCCCTCCGACACGTCTGCAGTACCGACCGCTTCTATTCACCTGCACTTGGTTCATACGGAGATCTGTATCGCGCACGGAGAGTCATGCACCGATCCCTGTTATCCCCCGTCTCTGTGCAGTGCAGTACCATCGATCAGCCAGCAGAGGTTGTAACTGCAGCAGTTATTATGATTCCCTTCAGGTGAGTGCTTTATTAAACGTTAATTAAACAAATTATTTAAGAATTAGGGCACATATGGGACTGAACTGGCACTTTTAATGATCAGTTCCTGATTAGTATTAATGAGATCGTTTTAAATAAACAAAAAAACGGGAAAAGAAAATCAGACTCAAATACAAGCCCAAGCGGCACAACGTCCAGTCGTTTACTCACTTATCTGTAGTAAAAGATTTATGGTGAGGGTTCTAGAACAGAAAACAATGCGCAAAATATGCATCAAATTAGTACCTGCCCTTCTGCACTACAATAACGCTCCTAGAGCAAACCAGGGCCCGAGACTCGAGTTTATAACGTGGCTAAAATACTGTCTACCTGACGCATGCGTTTTTGGCGGATCGGAAGCTCAAGCGCTTTAAATGTGAAGCACAGACGGCCGACCTGTGAGGTAAGTGCTGCGAAGCGCACGATCTTCCAGTGAGTAATAATCACGATAAAAAAACGATTAGGAAAACGGGTCTCCCCCTCCCCCCCGCCGCGAGCCCCATGTGCAAAATACTGCTTCAGTACAAACGCGGGACTCTCAAATATGGATGAGGGGACACCGGGGGCTAGCGTAACCCAAAAAGAGCAAATCATGGCTTCGAAAGAGTCGTCGGAGGACAAATTAATTATTAAATTAAATTCATTCAAAGAAAAAACACATAAAAGAAAAAAAGCGACAAATTAACCTAAGAAAAATATATTTTTTCATCCCAAAGCAAACGCTGTTTAAAATGCGCTCACAATTTCATCTGCACTTGCAATTTAAACATCAAACAGGCAGGTCAATAAATCTCCCTTTCGGAAAAACAAACAGAACCAGGGCGAGTTCGGAGACATTTAGGAGTTCGTTTCTGGTAACCAGCGTTCTCACACTTTAAGAAGGTCCTCATCACTGTCGTCCGGATCGACCTGCACCCTCCTGTGCTGCCTGGAGCCCGACCCGGACGCGCCCCTCCTGCCCGTGTCGTCCTGCAGGGCTACCAGATCCTCGTCGCTCTCGCCCCCCGTCAGCCTGGACGGGCCGTCCCGAGCCGAGCGGACCCGCACTCCGGGGACGGTCAGCACCTCCTCCTCGCTGTCCTGCTCGTCCAGGGAGAAGGTGCGCAGGGCGTCGGCGCTCACCGGTTTGGTGGTGATGTGGCCGTTCTGGTGGAGCGTCTGCGCCGGCAGCTCCACCTCCTCCATCAGCCACTCGGTCTCATCCTCGCAGCCGTTCTCATCCGTGCTGACCTGGGGTACAATTGAGATTTAGTCATAATAATAATAATAATAATAATAGAAATAATGATAACAATAATAGTAATGATAATAAAAATAATATTAATAATAATGATAATAATAATAGTAATGATTATAATAATAAAAAAAATAATAAAAATATGAATAATAATAATAATTAATGATGATAATAATAATAAACAATAATAATGAAAGTAATAATGTAAATACTACTAATGATAACAATAATAAAAATCATCATCATAACAGTAAAAAAATAATAATAATTAAAAAAAAAAATAATAACAGCAAAAAATTAAGAATAATTATAATCAAAATAACATTGATAATAAAATGATAATAACAATATGAAGTAAAACAAATAAAAATATAAATACTACTAATAAAATAATATAACAAAATAATTAAAATATTAATAATAATAAAAAAGCAATAACAAAAAAAAAAAAAAAAAAATTAAAATATTAATAATAATGAAATAATGATAATAATATAAAAATAAAGAATTTATAAAATTGAAATTATACAAATAAAACATTAATAGCAATAATAAAAACATTACAAATAAAAAGAACAAAATTGTAGTAGTAATAAAATAAAAAAATAATAACAATATTAGTAAAAAATAAAATAATAAAATATTATTAATAACATAACAATAATAATAATAGTAATAAAATAATAGTAATAATAATATAATAATAGTAATAATATTAATAATAATAATAATTAATAGTAATAATAATAATAATAATAATAAAATAGTAATAATAATATAATAATAATAATAATAATAATAATAATTAATAGTAATAATAATAATAATAATATAATATAATAGTAATAATAATAACAATAATAAAATATTAATAACAATATAATAACAGTAATATTAATAATAATATATATACAAAATTATATATAAAAATGATATGATAATAATAATAATAATAATAATAATAATAATAACAATAATGCTGTTATGATGAGGTTAGTGAATCGGTACCTTGGAGTATTTATACGACACTGGATTTCTCCTCTTGCAGCAGTTGGTGACTTTTTGTATAAAGAGCCCCCTAAACAGAGACAAAACCAAATAACTCCACAGTGATTCAGAATACGGGTCTGTGTCCAACTCTCTCTCTCTAGACACATTTACATCATCCTAGTCCATGCTAGTCCAGTCCAATACCTTAAATACTGAGATACTGCTGGGCAAATCAAGACGGAAGCTCACTTAGATGGACACGTGTGTGTGTGTGTGTGTGTGTGTGTGTGTACCTTCTCTCGCGCTTATACAGCAGTAAAACCAGCAGACAGATCGTCAGCACCACCAGCAGCAGGCTGAGCATCAGCCCGACCGCCTGACTGCGACCCGACAGGCCCGCCGTCTCCTCACCGTCGCCCTCGATCTGCTGAATATTGGTGCTTCAATGGACAAAAACAACAAACACTGAGCAAACACCACGCTGCTAGCACTGACATACACCTTTATAAACCGATCAGAGCTTCCGAATTCAATTAGGACATGTTCTCCCTTTTTATTCGCCCACATGAGGTCGGTCTCGCGCATGGAGAGTCACACACTGATCTCCACGTTCCTCCACTTTTGTACAGGCACCTCGGGCTACTGACTAGGGACCTTACACAGCCTCGAAGACCCCGCCCACTTGTCTGCACTGCCGATCGTGCCTGCTAGGGGGCGCCCAGTCGACTGGTAGCAGAGCTGAGATTCGAACATGTCCATGATTTTTTCCGCCATCCAGGCAACACATCAAAACACATCAAATTCATTAAACACAACACAAAACGAAATAAATGGTGGCAATCTGGTCCCACTGTGGTTTACAAGGTGTAATGTAAAGCCTCCACAAGGGGGCGCTCGTGTACAAGTGTACAAGTTACTATTGCTGTATTGGTACTCACAGCAGTTCACACACCGCAGACGTGTGCCAGACGAACAGGTACTGGCATTCGTCCGTCTCCATCAGGAACTCTGGGATGCCCACCCCCGCCGTGGAGCTGCAGTGAAACAGGATGGTCGAGGACACCTTCTTGGACTTGTCGCGACCGCACACGGACTCGGACGGCACCAGGACGTCCAGACTGTCGCCTAAAAATGACAAACACGTAAAATAAACAGCGGTACCCTGAAACTGGACGTCAGTCGGTTCTGGGTGCGGTGTTGAGTTTTAAAGACGTTGAGTTTCGAGGTATTTTTCCCCATAAGGATGTTTGGAGAACCTGTTAATGCGTCCATGGTCCCGTGGGGCTGCAGATATTTTAGTCTCATGTAAAATAATGAGGTTGTTTTTTACACTTATACACTGAAAATAACACAAATATAATATAAACACACTGAAATACAATTACTAACAGTTACACATCAATAAAAATACAATAAAAGCTGCACTTTAGTTTTACTTCTTTATTGTTTCCTGACGCTTCTTAATGGTGGAGATGCTTGATCTTGGAATACCGTATTCCCTTCAGCACCGGCGCATTCACAGGACTAGTAGTAGACTAGTATTTGAAAGGTTGCAGGTTCAAGCCTGACCACTAGTAGACAGCCACTGTTGGGCCCTTGAGCAAATTATTCATGTACCTGATATCCAGGGGTCCAAGTGAAAACCTGGTGACCCGCCCTGCTCCCTATACCTACCTGATCAGCTGCCTCAGTAGAGAGGATTCTAATCAGACCTGGAGCTCATAATCAGATTATTTAGACGCTCTACTTATACAGAGATTCATAAGCTCATTTCTTTCAGTACTCGGTACCTTTGATGTAGTACTTGGCCTTGCTGGACGAGCCGATCTTCCTGCAGTAGGCGTCGTCTTTCTTCACCTGGCAGATCGTGGCGCCCAGGCAGGTGGATAAAGAGCTGTCCGTTATGCCGGACAGCTGAATATGGTAGATGTAGCTGTCCCCGTTGGACCTGATGTCCCCGCTAGCATTGTGTAGGCTGGGAGGACAAGGAAGACACGAGAAAACACTTTTATTTCCCAGTTTAGCCAACTGTGCCCCTAAATATATCCTATATATTATTCTGTGTGTACACCGTATATATGTATATATATACTACTGCAATCCCTCACTCCCGATCTTTAGACAGCCAGCACTGCATTAAGCAGGCCACTTCTTTTCACCTGCCAGAGCCGGGTTCATATGGAGATCCGTATCGTGCATGGAGAGTCACGCACACATCTGTATGGTGCTTTTATTTGCCAGTTTAGCCAGTTTGCATTTATCTTTATAACAATTAGAACTTCCATTATTATTGTTATTATTTTATAAAAACTATTAAAGCACCTGTAGTAAAGGTTTCCCAGGTCGAAATCAGCACCCGTCTGGGGAACCTTAATGATACCGTTCACCATCTCCACCTCCCGCTGCTTCATGGCGCAGGCCGCTCTAGTCTCCCACTCCACCCAGAACTCACAGGTTGCCAAATCCTCCCTAAACACACCAGGAATAAAATAAAAAAAAAAACAGTTTAGAATAAGAATGATTTTGTAAGTAAAAGTGAAAGAGGTTAACGTTCATTGCTAATCACTAACGTGTGGTTAGTCATCCTTCCGCTAAAAGTAAATCAATTCCCAGAAGTACAAATTAGAGGAGGGAAGGAGGGTTTTCTGCTGTAAAAGCCTTACAGACATACACAAGACTTAATCCAATAAATCAATGAAATTAGCTTTCACCTAAATGATTTAGATTTAGCCAAAAGAGCCTAACCCTAACCCTATATTTGTTAATATTTAGCTAAAGGCGTAACGGGAGAACACTGGTTAATCATTGGTCAGTTTCCAGATCCCTTAATCCCATCACTTTCAGGTCTATTTCATAAATTTTCCACCTGATGGACCAGTTTTATGGCTTTTTATTCAGAAAGTTCATACAGAAATTTACAGTTTAATGTTAATGAAAACTCCATAGAGTATCAGAAAAACAGCTAAAGGTTGTTCATGATATTTTACCCTGCTGAAATTATGATCAAAACTATTAGGGTAATATATTACAACTATTAATAGGATTATGGACAATATATAACAATAATATTATTATTATTAATAATAATAACCGAATTAATAACAATAATAATACAAAAACAAAAAATATGAATGATAATATTAATATAATATTAATAATAGAGTGGCACGGTGACTCGGTGGGTAGCACTGTCGCCTCACAACTTTTCTGTGTGGAGTTTGCATGTTCTCCCCGTGTCTGCGTGGGTTTCCTCCGGGAGCTCCGGTTTCCTCCCACAGTCCAAAAAACATGCAGTCAGGTTAAATGGAGACAGTGAATTGCTCTATAGGTGAATGTGTGTGTGTGTGTGTGTGTGTGTGTGTGTGTGTGTGCCCTGCGATGGACTGGCGCCCCGTCCAGGGTGTTACTGTGTGCCTTGCGCCCATTGAAAAGCTGGGATAGGCTATTTTGCTATAGAGCTCCTACCATAAGCTAGTAGACTGTAAAACAGTGCTCTATGTTCCTATAGAAGCCATAAATCAGTCCTATAGAAGCCATAAATCAGTCCTATAGAAGTCATAAATCAGTCCTGTATAAACTTAATTATTAAGTTTAAGCCCACGTGCTGCTGAAGTACCACACTGGGGTGTAAAAATTAACAGGCCTGACTACACACAGAACATTATGTGAAATCGTTTAATCTGGTCGTTTAAATTTTAACTAGTTATTTTCTCTAACGCTGGGACGTCTGTACAAGTTCATGAAATGTTACGAGCAAAAGTATTTACTGATCAGAAAAAATTTCCGTTCACATTAAAATTATTTTATATATATATAAAATATAATTAAACAAAAATGACAATAATAATAATAATCATAATAGTACTTATACTACTGAAATTAATGATAATATTAATAATAACAATAATTATAAAACAATACTAATAAATCAACAACAAAAACAATATGAATAATGATCATAATAATACTACTACTACTAATACTTATAATAAATGATACTAATAAAACAACCAAAACAACAATAATCATAATAATAATAATGATACTCATTAATGATAATATATTACAATTAAAACAACTTTAATAATGATTATAATAACAACAATAATAATAATAATAATAATAATAAGAAGAATGATAATAATGTTGATATTATTTCATTTTCGGCATTTAGCAGACGCTTTTATCCAAAGCGACTTACAGTACTGTGACAGTATATTGTCTAAGCAATTGAGGGTTTAGGACCTTGCTCAAGGGCCCGACAGTGGCAGCCTGGCACTGGGGCTTGAACCAGCGACCTTTCGATTACTAGTCCAGTACCTCAACCGCTAGGCTACAACTGTCCTGTATACATATAATACTGTAGTAATTTAAATAATAATAGAAACCATTAAATAATTAATTATTATTATTACTTTATAACATTAAATGTATATTTAATACCATAAAGTTATAATATTAATAATTAATTATTATTATTAATAATCAATAATAATACTAAAACAACAATAATAATGATACTACCACTACTAATAATATTCATGATAATAATAATAAAACAACAAGAATAATAATCATAATCGTAATTCTACTACTACTAATAATAATAATGAAATTAATAATAATAATAAAGACAGTAAATTAGGATAAAGCAGTTCCAGAATTAATGATGATTGTGTAAAAGAAAATCTTTGTAGAAAAGTGGCAGGTTATTTACATATTGACTCTGTTTGACTCATATGCCCCCCCCCAGCCGCCCTTCCCAAAAAATAACACAGAAAAAGACTACATTGGCATTTTGATTCATAAATACACCTTATTTTTACCCATTACCACCTATAACCTAAATGAATGATCTGAAAAGCCGGACTCACCGTAGGAGTTTGGGGCGGCCCAAGACGGATCCACATGAGAGCTGCACGATGGTTTTGGCCTGGTGAGAGTTTCCACACACGGGGCCACCCATGCTGTAATTCACCTGAATTTTTCCATCTGAAGAACACAAGGAAAAAAGATGGGACGGGAAAAATTAGAGTAAAATATAGAACATTATTATCAGTTACAGAGTTCCACAGTGATCAGGTAACAGGTGAGGGGATCATGATTGGGTATAAAAGGAAGATCCACCATCTACCGTACATAATACTGTCAAAAGATTCATAGAAACCTTATTGCTGCTGTAATAAATAAAAATACAGCCACATGGGCTGGGGAGCACTTCAAAAAAACGTTGTCACTTAACACAGTCCGCCGCAGCATCAGTAAATGCAACCTTCTCAGTAAAACCTCTCTGGAAACGAGGTTTGTAACACAGATAATAACAGGATAAGTGTACGGTAACGAACACTGACCAGTTAAACCCATGACCTGCGTATAAACCAGTCCCAGCGTATCAGTCTTGCCGGTTGAACGCTTGCGACAGACAGCGGCTCCCTCGGGACAGTCGGTCAGACCGCTGTGGATCACCTGACACAGGTTCAAGAAGTAGCTGTAGTGCAAAACACGATAAACACAGGATTAGACGTTTTATATTTAAAGTTTGCGTCAATCGCTTATTATTAAAATATGGTTGTAATAATCAAATCTAAATTCAGTTTAGATAGCAAACAGATAGCGAATCCGCTTTGACTCATTCTTTAAAATTTTATTTCTGAGTTTTCTCCCAATTGATCGTAGTCAATTTGTTTTCCGCTGCTCTGGATCCCCGATTGCAGTCGAGGTGGACGTGTCGATGTGCAGTCCTTAACGGAACCCTTTTCCACCTATACACTCTGCACAGACCCCTCTCTATCTGCTAATCAGGGTCCTTGCACAGCGTTTGAAGACCCCACCCACATAGTCCGGTTATCCCGCCCTAGCAGAAACGTGTCTGCTGCAGGCACTGTCACTTATGCCCGCTAGATGGCGCCCAGCTGACCGGTGGCAACGCCGAGTTCAGAATCTCGGCGCTGATGTGCTAGCGGAATATCCCGCTGCGCCACCTGGGCGCTTGATTCATTTTTTTATATGTATACTTCCAATTCACACACATACACACACACAGTCTGTCAATGAGACGTTACTATACAGTAAATCCACTAGATGCAAACCTACAACAAACTTGTGCTGCAGCGCGATAAGTTAGTTAGTATCTCTGGCGCTTAGTGGCGGCAAGAGGATCGTCGTTATTGTTTATACGATCTCGGTTATGTGCAGCTTTATTAACAAGCGGTTGTGCTTCAATAACAAGCTAATTTTGCACTATTTTAAACCCTGGACGTATGGTGTTAGTGTAAAACTGGTGATGATCTCGCCTGTGATGCTACGAAGTGACAAGCGGTAACAAGGGGTGCTAAAATGAAAATAATAGAATAAGTGGAACAAGGTGAAAAGATCGTTGGCCTGTCTCGCTGCTCAAGGTCAGGTCACCATGACAAGGTAAGATAACAATACATTTCTAATAAAAAATAACATTTAAACTTTTTATAAGTATTTTATTATGTACAAATAGCCCTAGGACCGACCTTACCTACCCTAGAGATCTTATCAAACCCTGTTCTGTACCCTGTACCCTTCGAGCCACGTGTCTGGTTTGTCTTGATCCACCAGTCAGAACTCAAAGAAGACAAGCATCAAGCATCTGTACCAGCATTCAAGTCTAATAATCTACCTCTGTCTGTTCTAACATCGGAGTCTCTTCCATATTATTACTGGTGTATATGGCAGTTGTAGCCTAGTGGTTAAGGTTCTGGACTAGAAATCAAAAGGTCGCTGTTGGGCCCTTGAGCCTTAAATGCTTAGACAGGTAACTATCACAGTACTGTAAGTCTGTATATTTGTAATATGTCTGCGTGCTTTTCGGTTCCACTCACGCGTCGTTCTTGTCGCCGCCGCTGAACTTCCACGGCTGGGTGAGCGACGACAGGCTGCGCAGGTCGTACGTCTGGTGACGGCTCACCAGTTTACACTCCATTTTCCTGGGTGGGCAGACCACGTCGGTGCGCCACTCGAAGGTGCTGGAACACGCCTGCGTCTCACTGAGCAGCCGGGGTCTGCCGTGACTCGCCGAGGGGTCGCACTTGAACAGGACGGTCGACTGTCTCTTGGCAGTCACTAAAAAAATAGAGAAATTCTCTGTGAATCGACTTCATCAGCAGCTATTACAAGAAAATGAAGCATTATAGCTAATAAACACATTATTATCTCTGATTATACAACAGTTAGTTCCGACCTCACAATCTGATTGGTTGAGAAGCGTTCTAACTGTGCTGATATTCGTAATAACAGCACGGCCTTTTCACACCACAATGGTATTACTCCGCTGACGTGTTGCCAGTAACGACGAGCTTCATGCACACAAATGCGCACGCAGGCGACACCGACTTTTATCCCGATCGTGTTTTAAATCCGTTATCTGATACACAATCTAGCGCACTGTGTAGGGAACATAAATCAATTGTCTAATATACTGTCTAGTGCACTATGTAGTGAACATGAATCCGTCATCTGATACACAATCTAGTGCACTATGTAGTGAACATGAATCCGTCATCTGATACACAATCTAGTGCACTACGTAGGGAACATTAATGTGTTATCTGATATACAATCTAACGCAGTGTGTAGGGAACATAACCAATTGTCTAATTCACTAGCTAGAGCACTATGTAGGGAACATAAATCCATCATCTGATAGCTTAATAGCCCAGTTAGCAGCTCTTAAAAGTTCTATTATCACCCATAATCCTTTGGTGTGTGCGAGAGGTTTTTTATTTTTTATTTTTCCCTTCGGAGGTTCTTACCTTCTTCTTCTTGTTGTTCTTACCTCCCTGAAATGAGTTTTTGCAACTTGGGATGTTTGCTTTGTAGTGTTAAACTTTATATTGGTTGTGGAACTACTTTTTGGCGGAAGGTTTTGTCAATATTAAAGCATATTTATTATGAAATTCAGGGCTTCTTTGATTTATTTTCTTTCTTTATTTTGTAAAAACTGTTGTATAAAAGCAATAGAACACTCGAGGTCGTGTGTTATCACGAATAACATCACGGCTGTGATGATCTACTGCGACCGAATCACAGCCGTGATGTTATTCGTGATAATGCTGTTATATTTTCATGGGCCCTTTTTTTATTTATTTAAACACTGTGATGCTTTAAGGTCGTGTTTCTACTCGTCAGCTTTGTTTGGATGGTTCATTACAGTAAGTCTGAAGCTTCCTTTTCAGCTCTGGTGCTGCAAATAAGCACAAATTCTGGTGCGTTCCAGTCCCCCCAGTAGCTCATTGTAGTGGTGAACTGGACTACACGGTGAATCTGGACATGTTAAGTAAGATTCGTAGAGTTGGAAGGGAAATTCAGATTGGTGTGAGTGGAAGTGGAGAGTAAACTTTACCCATCAGCCCCGGCTGACGTTTCGCTAATCTTTACTGAGAACTGACATGAAAGTGACCAGCGAACGTCCAGAAACGCTGCAGAATCCTCCAGAAAAGCAGTTTATCTTATAAAATTAAAATTATTTAATGATAAAATGTAAAAAATATGACTTCAAAGTCAGAGACACTTGCCAATGTTAAGTATCAATTCACTTTGAGCAGCATTGGTGATAATAGTGACGTATCCAATGAGGTAATCAAACTAAAATCTGCGCTGATTAAATCATCAAAGTCATCGCTATGTTTACTCAATCCTGTTCCAACTCGTCTTCTTAAAGATTTAATCCCAGCCATTGCAGAGCCCCTGCTTACGTTAATAAATGCATCCCTTAGTCTTGGGTACGTACCCAAATTGTTTAAATGTGCTGTTATTAAACCCCTGATTAAAAAACCTAATCTTGATCCACACGTTGTCTAATTATAAGTCAATTTCAAACCTTCCAAAAAAAATTTGTTTCTAAACAATTCTGTTCATATTGACATGAAAAATATATTCATGAAAAATTTCAATCAGGATTTAGACCCAACCATAGCACCAAAACTGCATTAATTAGGGTAGTTAATGATTTATTAATGTCCTCTGATAATGGATGCATCTCTTTTCTTGTTTTATTAGATCTTACTGCAGTGTTTGATACCATCGATCATAACACAGGGGTCAGTATTAGTACTTTGTAGTTCTACAATTACTGACAGTAGTCTATTTCTCTACATACCTTTTTAGCCTGCTTTCACCCTGAACCACCACAGAGCAGGTATTATTTAGGTGGTGGATGATTCTCAGCACTGCAGTGACACTGACATGATGGTGGTGTGTTAGTGTGTGTTGTGCTGGTATCAGACACAGCAGCGCTGCTGGAGGTTTTAAATACCATGTCCACTCACTGTCCGCTCACTCCTACCTAGTCGGTCCACCTTGTAGATGCAGAGTCAGAGACGATCGCTCATCTATTGCTGCTGTTTGAGTCGCTCATCTTCTAGACCTTCATCAGTGGTCGGTCACAGGACGCTGCCCACGGGGCGCTGTTGGCTGGATATTTTTGGTTGGTGGACTATTCTCAGTCCAGCAGTGACAGTGAGGTGTTTAAAAACTCCAGCAGCGCTGCTGTGTCTGATCCACTCATACCAGCACAACACACACTAACACACCACCACCATGTCAGTGTCACTGCAGTGCTGAGAATCATCCACCACCTAAATAATAGCTGCTCTGTGGGGGTCCTGTGGGGGTCCTGACCATTGAAGAACAGCATGAAAGGGGGTAACAAAGCATGCAAAGAAACAGATGGACTACAGTCAGTAATTGTAGAACTACAAAGTGCTTCTATATGGTAAGTGGAGCTGATAAAATGGACAGTGAGTGTAGAAACAAGGAGGTGGTTTTAATGTTATGGCTGATCAGTGTACATGCTTCCACTAGGAGAAATTATTCATAAACGTGGCATTAATTTTCACTGCTATTCAGATGACACACAGCTGTATATATCAGCCAAACCAAATGATACTGACACAATCAGTAAGATTGTGTAACTTTCTTTTACTTAATTCAGATAAAACTGAGATTTTACTTGTTGGATCTAAAGCTGCGAGAGACGAGTTGTCTAACCTGGTGCTAAAGCTAAACACTTTCTCTGTTACTCCCAGCTCAGATGTAAAAAACTTGGGTGTCATAATAGACTCAGATTCATCAGTCTGGAGTCAACACCACACCCCGATGTCACAGGACGTCCCGAACGAAGGGATTCGACTCTCTGAAGTTCCCTTATAGCCCAGATCATGTGATCAGTGTGTAGGGGACACGAGGATGATGATTAGGGACCCTGTGGAATGGAATCCGGCTTGTTGATCAAACCAACGGATGTACCAACGGACCAAGGAAACCAAAACACAAGTATTTGTGACGTATCTTACCACTGGAACAGAAGCCCCACTGTCGGTCCTTGTCATAGTCGGCTGTGGTGGCGCACCACACCCTGCTGTCACTCCGGCCGTCGGTCGTGCACTGGGAGTAGGATTTGCCGAGATAGACGAAGGGAAAGACGCACAGATCCCCCTGCGCGGTCACTGCGGGACAAAAGCAGAGAGGTCATCAGTCCCATCCGACATCCGCCTTCACTTCATTAGTGATGGACTGACCTCACACAATCCTATCTGACTCATTTCAATACAATAATCAGTTTTAATGCATTTTCCTCCCAATTTAGTCATATCCTATTACCCAATCCTATCAGAGTACTGACCACGTCTTTTCACCTGAACAAGGCAGGTGTATACGGAGATGTGGC
This sequence comes from Trichomycterus rosablanca, assembly GCF_030014385.1. Lineage (NCBI taxonomy): Eukaryota > Metazoa > Chordata > Actinopteri > Siluriformes > Trichomycteridae > Trichomycterus > Trichomycterus rosablanca. The sequence continues at coordinate 39,570,083 of NC_085996.1, forward strand.
ATGACTGTCCGTACGCGATACGGATCTCTACATGAAAACAAGCGTGTCGCTTCAAATTCAGGTTACAGGTTCAGCATTTACAGTCGGCCCTGCTCGTAAAGTGGGTGCAGTACAGCGACACGGCTCCCGAAGACCTGGGTTCAGTCCTCATGGCCAGCCAGTCAGTGTCGCTTGTTTGCAAAGTGTCCGTGTGGGTTTTATCAGGGTTCACCACCTCTCCGAACATGCACAAGAGGGATCAACTGTTCCTAAATTTTCCCAACCAGAGCAGAATTATGGGAAACCTTGATCATGAAGCCAATTAGCTACCAAAAATAGACCCACAGGTGACGAGCTCCTGCTGGGACTGAATACCATGCAGGCGATTAAGGACTGGGAGCCTTGCTTAGGAGCCCAACAGAGGCATTCAAATTGGCAATGGGGATTGAACCACAAATCTTCTGATCACTAGTTCAGTATATCAACCAGTAAACTACCACTGTACCACAGTAAAAATGTAAAGAAAGGCATAAGAAAATAATAATAAAGTGGAACCTCGATTTAACAGACCTCCAGCTGATGGATTTTGGATTTAACGGACAAAATCTGACAAACCGAACGTCCAGTCGGATTGTTTAAAATTCCTGTGAGAAGCGCACCGAGACCGGTAGTTCAGTGATCGTCCACTAGGCGGCGCTCGTTTCTCTGTTTACACGAGTGTTCGGATTTATTTTGTCAGGAGGCTCGCTGTGTTCTCGCCTTTTTCTCGCCGTTTTATGCAACGTTCTGCACCAGAGCTGCTCCAGTAACCACCAGCACAGCTTCAGGCTCAGAATAATTGAAACTCTCATTTGGAGTCCCCACTATACCATCAAAACATCTCCACCACACGAGGTAAATGAAATTCCTCCCCAAAAGTACAGAACATCGATTTTAATATTTATTTACAGATTCTATGTGACATATTTACAGATCTATTTACATTGTTTGTTATACTGTTGGTCAGATGCATGTTCAGCACTTTTGGGGACCTTTTTGCACCCCCTGGAAAAAAACCTCACTGTTTCGGACACTCATATTTTACAGACCAGTGCTCCCCTCTTTTAGTCCGTTAAACCGAGGTTCCTCTGTAATGATTAAATCAACAAATTTTAACAGGCACACTCATGAAATTTGTACACAAACGTTAGACTTAACGTTACATCTTGTAAACCACAGCGGGACCAGATGCAGTGAAGGATTTGGAGTCTGACCTGGAGGGCAGGGGTCTCCTCCGCCGTACTGCATGATGACGCTCTGATCCTCTCGGCTGTAGTTCAGACTCATGGCCTGACCGATCCCGAACGAAAACGCAGAGGAACCGGAGACCAGACACACCGGGCTGCTCTTACACGCCTTATCCGTCACGGCGCCGCACACGTTTACGTAATAGGAACCAGACGAGCCCGGAACCTGCGGAACAAAGCGAGGAAACGTCATTTCCAGTTCCCTATTTGAGGCAGCAGATCAGGTAGGTATAGGGAGCAGGGCGGGTCACTAGAACGATCGTGAAGAGCTACCTGAACCACTCCTGACAGAGTCGAGAGGTCGAAGGTGTACTGCAGCTGCGAGACATTGAGTTTGCAGCCCTCCGCGCTCACTTGCTCCGGACAGACCAGCGGAGTCGCCCACTCGAACACGTACGTACAGTCCAGCTGCCTCATCATCACCGGAGAACCCTGAAATCACGTGGTGTGGTGTGGGACTTTAATTCAAGGTTTATTTTTTTGTTGCTTTCGAACATTTAAAGAAGCGAACTCGTACCAGCTCCACGCCCTTCTGGCAGGTGAAAATAATTTTTGAGGTGTAGTTGACAGAGGGGTCAGCGAGACACTTCGTGCTGCTCCTAAACTCCATATCCACCTAGATAAAGAATGTGAAATATATTTATTAGCACATAAACAAAAAAAATCTACTTAAATATATTTATAAAGAATAATAAGAATAAGAGAGATCACCACCTCGTTTGTGGCAGCATGGTACACCGGGGGGGACGTGACACGCCCAATGTCCTGCACAGAGTAAAAACAAAATAATCATTCTTCATTAGAACCTGACGTTTTTCCATGATCAAAAGTGAACTGATGGGTAATGAACTCACTATGGGGTCTCCATCAGCGGGGTCCATGCACACCGCCGCCCCGGGAGGACACTTAACACCAGGAATGGGGTTCAGCGGCTGACAGACGTTGATGTAGAAGTCAGGAGAGTTGTCCTTGTCCACGTCCTCGTCCGTGGCGGTGTAGTAGCCGCTGAGGTGAATCAGGGGGCTCAGATCTAACAGGCTGCTTCCGGTCCACACAGAACAATTCACCTAAAAAACCACAGCGGTTTTACAGAGGGCAGCTGTAGCCCAGTGGTTAAGGTACTGGACTAGTAAGCAGAAGATTACTGGTTCAAACCCCACCATTGCCAGGTTGCCACTGTGGGGCCCTTGAGCAAGGCCCTTAACCCTCAATTGCTTAGCTTGCAAGTCGCTTTGGATAAAAAAATGTACAGGCACTGACGTGGGTGTTCTGAATCATTCCAGAGCTGTTAAGTGGCGCTAAGGTCTGAGGTTTTTAAACCAAGCTTTTCTTCTTGTCTTTACAGAGCTCGCTTTGTGCACAAGACCGCAGTCACGCTGGAACAGGGCAGGAAAGGGCCTTCCCTAAACTGTCCCTCCAAAGTTGGAAGCATATTTCCTTTATATGATCGCTTTCTTACACCTGTTAGCAACTGTTGTGGCTGAAATACATGAATTCACCGAGACTGAAACTCGACGTCAGTCGGTTCTGGGGGTGGTGTTGAGTTTTAAAGACGTTGAGTTTCTAGGTATTTTCTCCCATAGGGATGTTTGTGAAACCTGTTAATGCGTCCATGGATATTTTAGTCTCATGTAAAATAATGAGGTTGTTTTTGACACTCAAACACTGAAAATAACAGAAATATAATATAAACACACTGAAATACAATTACTAACAGTTAAACGTCAATAAAAATACAATAAAAGCTGCACTTTAGTTTTACTTCTTTATTGTTTCCTGACGCTTTTTAATGGTGGAGATGCTTCATGTTGGAATACCGTATTCCCTTCAGCACCGGCGCATTCACATGAGAAGTGACAAAACCGCTTTCATGCTGCTATGAAGTGTGACGGCGGTGCACAAAACTCACCGTGACTTATTGTAGTAAAACAGCGAGTGAGGAATGTGATTAGTGGAGGAACTTATGAGCGGTAATAATGAAGAGAAGTTTAGTGCTCCTGTCTCCTTCTTTTACTACATTAAACCACGTTAAGCTTTATTTTCAACCAGAAGCGTTTTAGACTCTGGGAGAAGCTGATTCTGATTCTCACCATTTCTCAGACGCTGGAGCTGTAACACAAGTTTAAAAGTGAAACAGGGAGGAGAATCCAGATAAACACAGATACATGTGGAGCTGTAACCCTGGATCTGACGCTTATTCCACACTGATGCCATTTCACAGCTCAGAACAAGCTCAGCTTTTGACATTAGGGGACGTCGAGTTACAAGGTACCTCTGTATATAGATCTATATCGTCAGGAGAAAGTAGGGGGAAAGGATCTTTAAGTTATTGTGTGAGGGGGGACTGGTTGGTCAGTATGAGGGCAGCCTGTGTATTCTGCTACTGTCATGAAGTACGATAGCAGTGGGCACAGAAGAACTGCCCAGCCACCGTAATTCCTCATTAACTGGGTGAGAGGGTTCTTCCAAGATCGCTCAGATTTTTGCAGGCTTCTCCAGCCTTGATGCCACCGCCCCAGCACACCACAGCAAAACAGAGAGTGCTCAGACTGACCACAGACCATGTTAGATCCATAGACTCTGATCTGACACGTGCTGTGATCTCCTCTCTCTCATGTAATGAGGCTTTGGGTTAATGTTTACGTTTCTATATTCGTTAGAGGATGTGTGCAGGTCAGCAGGGGTGTTTGAGTTCTGTACTCATTACCAAAAAGAGAGCGGTCTGGTTAACAAACACTACATGGACAAAAGTATTCGGACACCCTTTATAATGACTTTCAGCTACAACAATTACTAACAGTTGAAATAAATCAATCATATAAAGGAAATAATTTGCTTCCAAATAATACGTGGGACTCTGGTAGCCAAGTAGGTAGAGCTTTGGTCAATCAATCAGAAGGTTGGCAGTTTGAATCCAGGCTTTGCTGTGCAGCCACTGTTGGGCCCTTGAGCAAGGCCCTTAACCCTCTCTGCCCTGTACACACGCACGTATACGTGACTACGTGCTGCTCTCTGCTCGGTTACCTGGCGTTCGCAGACGAGAGGCGTGTGCCAGGAGAAGAAGTGGGTGCAGGTCTCCTTGTCCGAATCCACCAGCACAGGGTCGCCGGCGCCGCTCCCCTCGGACCTGCAGACGAAGCTGATCACGCTCTTGTGTTTGAGAGACGGATTCGCCGCGCACGCGTCTCCGCCGTCGTACGTCAGCTCCACCACCTGATCCTTATACGCCAGCTTCTTGTTAGCCATCCCGGCGTTCAGAGCCGTCGTGGCGTCCTTGATACACACTCCTGCGAGGAAGACGCGAATCGAAACGAATGAGGCGCGGTCATAAATCTCGGCCGTGCTGATGGCCGTGCGTCGAACGTTTAGGACGTTACCTGAACCTGAAGAGCAGCCGGCGTTCTCTATAGAGCCGCACACATTGAGCCGGTACATCTTCCGTACGTCTAGCCTGTCGTACACGGTGTATCCGCCGTCTTTACTGAGCGCGCTCAGGTCAAACTGATGTCCTGTGCAAAAAAATACAAAAAACACATGTTTTTAAAGTCACCAACTTCTTTTAAAGATTATTCTGATTATCGGTCATTTCACATTTAAAAAAACAGTAACATGACAAGCTTCATGCTTTTAAGAAGTTATATCGCTTTGTTTAGCAGCACCTATTAAAAAAACAACAACATGCAATTACTTTTTCTAGACTAGTTTAATTGTGTGGGGTGGAGTGTAGAGAGGTGGAGAAGAAGAGAGTGCGGAGGGTGGATTGTGTGGTTTTGGCGCTCCCTAAAGGGAGCAGCTGGGATGAATCATCATAGTCATCACTGACATTATTATAGTCAAACGCCATCGCCCGGGCGAAAGACGACCCATCGGTCGGACTCACCAGTGACCGGATTCGTGACTCTACAGTCTCCGTGTTCGGTGCTGTTGAGGGGACAGGCTGCAGCGGTAAACCAGACGAAACTGTAGGCGCAGTCGTCCAGCGCAGAGGTCAGCGTGGGTTTAGAGTCCTGCAGCCACACACAGACAGAAGGACGTTACGTGTGAAAAAAAAAACACTCCGGTCCATTACAGAATGCACACACACGCAGAAAGCATTTTGAAGCAGCATCAGTTAGTCTGACTGCACGTCTATGGACTTTTGGGAGGAAACCCACACAGACACAGGGAGAACATGCAAACTCCACACAGTCAGGACACTGGGAATTCCCCAGCTGGGCAATCAAACCAAGGACCCACTGCGCCTATTTGGGGAAAAAACATTAGTAAGGGGTCGGGCCACCTCAAGCTTCCAGAACATTGTCTCTAAAAAGGCACTAAGGTATTGAAACCGTCTCACACATCATCATCATCATCATCATCATCATCATCATAATGAAGAGACTTCAGGTTAATTAGGATTTGGTGGGTTGTTAGGATCTGGTGGATTAGGATCAGATGTGTTAGGATCTGGTGGGTTGTTAGGATCTGGTGGATTAGGATCAGATGTGTTAGGATCTGGTGGGTTGTTAGGGTGAGATGGGTTGTTAGGATCTGGTGAATTAGGGTTAGGTGGGATAAGATGAGGTGGTGGGTTAGGATCTGGTGAATTAGGATCTGGTGAATTAGGATCAGGTGGGTTGTTAAGATATGGTGGGTTAGGATATGGTAGGATAGGATCTGGTGGGTTAGGATCTGGTGAATTAGGATCAGGTGGGTTGTTAGGATCTGGTGGGTTCTTAAGATCTGGTGGGTTGTTAAGATCTGGTGGGTAAGGATCTGGTGAGTAAGGATCTGGTGAGTTAGGATCTGGTGGGTTAGAATCAGGTAAATTAACATCTGGGGCATCTAGGATCTGGTGGGTTGTTAGGATCAGGTGAATTAGGATCTGGTGGGTTCAGATCTGGTGGAAGAGGATCCGGTGGGTTAGGATCTGACGGGTTAAGATCTGGTGGGTTAGGATAAGGTAGGATAGGATCAGGTGGGATAGGATCCGGTGGATTAGGATCTGATGGGTTAAGATCTGGTGGGATAGGATCTGGTGGGTTAGGATCCGGTGGATTAGGATCTGATGGGTTAAGATCTGGTGGGATAGGATCTGGTGGGTTGTCAGGATCTGGTGGGTTGTCAGGATCTGGTGACTGGAAGATCACGTCATATCTTACCACCTTGCTGCGGTCACATATGAAGCGGATGTAGGTGGTCCGTTTGCGGTCGCTCCCGGGACAGTCGGCTCCGTCGGTGTACCTCAGTACCAGCTTGTCTTTCTCCCACTGCGGTTCGGACTGAGCTTCTCCCAGACTCACGTACTGCTCGCCCGTCTTCATGCAGGCCGCCGCCCCGCTCGGACACCCCCACGAACCTCAAACACACACACACACACACACACACAGGTTATTTCACTTAGACAATCAGTTACACACAAAATACATACGTCTCTCATTCTGCTGCACTATATCTATACACACATTATATGGACAAAAATATTGGGACACACCTCTTAATCACATAATTCAGTTTTTCAATCACGTTTATACAGGTGTATGATATGCTATGTATTCCTAGATGTTCCACCAACAACTGTGAGGGGTATTACTGAAGCGTGGAAGCATTTAGGAACCACAGCAACTCTGCCACTGGACTCCGGAGCAGCGGAAATCCCACCTCTCTGTCTGGCAGTCCGAATGACTAGTCTGGATTTAGAGAATGCCAGGAAAACTGCCTGCCTGACCACACTGTGCCATCTGTAAAGTGTGGTGGAGGAAGGTTAATGCTATGGGGTTGTTTTTCAGGGGTCGGACTCGGCCCCTCAGTTCCAGTGAAGGTAAATCTTAATACTTTAGCATACCAAGACATTTAGGACACTTGTATGCTTGCAACTTTGTGGGAAGAGTTTGGGGAAGGCCCCAGTGCACAATGCAAGGTCCATAAAGGTACAGTTGTGTGAGTTTGGTGTAGAAGAACTTGACACCAAGACTATCAGTGTCCGACCTCAAAAACGCTGTTCTGGATGAATGGGCAAAAATTCCCACAAACACACTCCCACTCCCACAAGAGTGGAAGCTGTTATAGCTGCAAAGGGGGGAGGACAAGCCCTTATTTACGCCTATGGATTTAAAATGAGCCATAATAAAAGCTTCTATAGGTTTAGTTTGTACTAATTTTCTCCATATAGTGTACGTAAATACACTTTCTCCTCAGTTCACTTCAATTTCAGCATTTACTAGATCACATGACCACTGGTAATTTTTATAAAACCTAAACCTCACCCCCAACCTCCCACAAACAATATTAATAATTAAAAAGCAGCTTATTTATTTATTTCTAATAACTCACCACTCTGAGGCACCAAAGACTTGCACACGTTGATGTAGTAGCGCTGCTCTTTATTCCCAGTCGGTGGCAGAACAACCCAGTTACTTCTGTGCAGAGCCAGCGGGGACAGATCGTACGAGTGCCCACCGCCGTCGCTGTAAAGAATCAAGTAAAAAACCCAACATTTTAATGCATTTTCCTCTCAATTTAGTCATATCCAATTACCCGATCGCATTTCGCCCCTTCACTCCGGACCCCAGGAGAGTCGTGACTAACACACGCAGTACTGACACGCACCGATCTCCATTATCCCCCGTCTCTGTGCAGTACCATCCATCAGCCACCAGATGTCGTAATTTCACCCTCAGCCGAGTTTGTTTTACCGCTGTGCCATCCTGCCACTTGACCGGTGATGCCCAAACTTTTGCACATCTATAAAGAACTGTGATTCTTACTTGTAAGAGCAACTGATAGTCTTAAAAGGAGGGCAGGCCAACGCGGTGTGCCAGTTAAACAGGTAGGTGCAGTCTGCAGTCTCCCTGACGTACACCGGAACACCCTGGAGCGGGAAAAAAATAGAGATGTGAGACAAAGCGGCGCCGAGGAAGCCGGAATCGTGTCGGGCGACGACTGGAGGATGAAACGTACAGGATTCTTGCTGTGGTCGCAGAAGAAAAGGATGGCGGTGGATCGCTCGTAGATCTTGTGGCAGATTTCTCCGTGCGTGTAGTTGATCATGATGACGCCGTCATCGAACGTCAGGTTCTGATTAGCCAGCCCTGCAACAGACGAATCGAGAATCATGACTCACGAATATTAACTCTAGAATCACAAATTATAAATCATTAATCATTTATCATGACTCAAGAATTACAAATCATGACTCTAGAATTATGATTCATGACTCATTACTCTAGAATCATGACTCATGAATCAGGACTCAAGAATCACAAATCATAAATCACAAATCATGACTCATTACACAACTCATGAATCATAAGTCATAATCATAACTCAAAATACACAAATCATGACTCAAAATACACAAATCATGACTCAAGAATCACAAATCATGAATCACGACTCATGAGTCATGACTCATTAATCATGACTCAAAAATCACAAATGGCTCATAAATCCTGATTCAAGTATCACAAATCATGAATCATGACTCAAGAATCATGATTCAAAAATCAGAAATAATGACTAATTATGACTCAAGAATCACAAATCATGAATCACGACTCATGAAACAAGAATCATGACTCAGGAATCACAAATCATGACTCATGAATCACAAACCATGACTCATTCATAATGACTCAAGAATCACAAATCATGAATCATAACTCGAATCACAAATCACAAATCATGACTCAAGAATCACAAATCATAAATCACGAATCATGACTCATTTGGTTAATAACAATAAAATGTACTGACCTGAAATCCTGTGACTGGTTCCCTTAACCTGACAGGACGACACCGTGTTGTCGGTTCCGTGCGGGCAGACCGAGCTCGTAACAGGGCCGCACACGGCGAAGTGATACTCATATTTAGCGCTCTTCACTTCGTAGTCTTTCCCAGACAGCGGCGTCAGATTGTACTCGAACCCGCTCCTCGGATCCTTTACTTTACAGTTCGTACCTAAAGAGGCGAGAGGAAAAAAAAAAAAGAGATGAAAAGACGTATTTACACAAGCAGGGAGGAAGTAAATAAACGACATTGATCGGTTTGGTAAAGTGGGAAACCTTCAACCGCATCAAGGTCTTATGATAAGAGCCTGTGTCTGAGTTCTGAGGGTTCGGATCCCAGGTTGGGCTCACAAACACAGAAGACGCCTGATAGTACGAGAACCTAGGCATTGTGGGACGCATCCCTTGTACGAGGCAGGTTTATATAGAGATCCGTATCACGCACGGAGAGACACGCACTGATCTCCGTTATCCTCCGTCTCTGCGCAGTATTATCCATAAGCCAGCAGAGGTCGTAATTTCACCCTCCCGCCCGGGGATGAGCCAATACCTGTCTGTATAGACGCCTGGGCCAGCCGTAGGCAGAGCTTGAGAGTACGTTTTACCGCTGTGCCACCAGAGGTGCCCAAACTTTTGCACATTTATAAGGAATTGTCAGGTCACAAGCTTGGATTACAAAGGAGGGTTTGGTCCGGGAGGGCATCCGGTGTAAAAACTGTGCCAGATCATGTATACGGATGAACAAGGTGCTGTGACGCCCCCTAAAGCGAGCAGCTGGAAGGAATGATTCCTTTACATTAACGGCATTTAGTAGAGCATTTTATCCAAAGTGACTTACAATTAAAAAGTGACCGAATACAATTTGAGCTACAGTGAGTTCAGGTACACTGGCATGTTTATACTTGATCATGTTTTTATTTTAAACCCTTCAGTGTGTAAAGAGTGCCAGTAAATAATAAAAAATCTACATATGTATATGTATATATGCATAAGAACCAGCATGACCAGCATGACCGTTACCCTGGACTCTCCTGACGGGACACGCCTCAGAGGTCCTCCAGATGAACACGTACTCACAGCCGTCCTTACGATCGAAGATCGGTGATCCCTTCAGAGAAATCAGCAAATAGTTTAAAAAAATCATGTAAAAAGGAGTCAAACCGAGTAAATCTAAATCTGAATCGGGCGTGGCGGTGCTTACTGGACTGTCGTCGCACTGGAAGATGATGCGAGTCGAGTAGCGACCGTTTGATCCACACTTATCACCGTTCATGTAGACGATGCTGATGGAGCCGTCGGATCCGGCCTGCAGGCTGGACTGCACGAAGCCCAGGTTCAAACCTCGCCCGTTAATCTGGCCACACGCCCCGATCAGTTCCACTGCCAACGACAGATCTCGGTTAGTGCCACCAAGAACTCCAACTATTTTTTTGCTAGTTACAGCTTTCAGTTCAATGTAATTTTGTGTTTGTATGATTTGTGTAAATTATATTTATTTAAAGTTTCCTCCAGGCCACCCAAGAAGGATGAAGGTCCCTGCTGAGTCTGAATCCTCTCAAGATTCCTTCCTGTAATTTTAAGGGAGTTTTTCCTTGCCACAGTCGCCCTCAGCTTGCTCAACAGGTTTTTTTTTGGTCTGTTGGTCCTGGATTTTGTAAAGTTGCGTTGAGACACTGTAAAAAGCTCTATATTAATAAATTTGACTTCACTTGACTTTTTTTTTTTTTTTTTTTTAATTAAATTTTTACCCCTTTTTCTCCCCTTTTTAGCGCATCCAATTGTTCAATTAGCATCGTGCTTCCTCTCTGTCTATGCCGAACCCTGCCCTGACGGAGGTGATTGAAGCTAACCCGTATCCCCTCCGAAACACGAGCAGCAGCCAGATGCATCTTTGCCACCCACACATTGACGAGTTTGGCGCCACCTAGCGTTGCATGCGGAGAGACACACCCTAAGGGCACCCCCTCCCATCTCTGTGTAAGCGCCTCCAATCAGCCGGCAGAGAACGCAATCGCATTCTGACAGAGAGAGACCCACATCCGGTTCTTTGTCCCACCCCCCACATGAGCAACCGGCCAATCGTTGCTCATATAGCCACTCAGCTTCGAACCGGTAAAGCAAGGCTGGATTCGATACCACGCTTCTCAGAATCCAGCCCTGGTTGCAGCGCGTTTCTTTTTACCGCTGCGCCACCTGAGCGGCACTTCACTTGACTTTTGACTGTAGGAGGAAACCGGAGCTCCTGGGGGAAACCCTCACAGACACGGGGAGAACATGCAAACTCCACACAGACCGGACCGGGATCGAACCCAGGACCTTCTTGCTGTGAGGCGACAGTGCTACCAACTGAGCGTCCACAGACACGTTTACATGCCCTGTTGAAATTCATTTATTAAAGGGGCTGTGACCCAGGGTCTTAGTTTTTTTCAGATTTTTTTTATCCATTTTTTCTTATTTTCCTTTTTTTTTTTTACTTTTATTTATGTACCTGTTATGTACCTTTTTCTAGCACTAGCCTTTTTTTTGGCCCATATTTTAGTTTTTTTTAACTTAGATGTTTTTCCTTGTTTCTTTCTTTTTGATTCTTGCTATTTTCTTTTATTTCTTTTCCTGCCCTGTACTTTGTGTATTTATTTTCATTTCCTTCATCTTTGTACTTCTGACTGTTTTTACGACTACTAATGTAATAATTGGTAAAATATACTGTATAATTTGATATTTATTTCTGTGTGATATTTTTATGAATATTGCAGGTCTGTATATCTTAAAAACAGACAAAAACAAAAGAAATGTCACGTTTTTGGGGGTAAAAACAAGATATTTCCAGCGTAGTTTTTGTGAAAACCTGCATTCGGTGCAAACGAGCAATTATTTGCACATTAATAATGAGACCGATATAAATGATGTATTCAGCATAACCATGATCTCATTTCATTATTTCATTTCAGTTCTAGCAGAGGATTCCAGTCCATCACGGGTCCTCCAGACATTGCCAGTCACGTCTGCATGTATGTGGACACCCGTCCGGTGTCCTGTCGATAGCACCTCTGGGGATTTGAACCCTGGACTCAAGCGGTAGAGCATCTGCATACATGTTCACTTCACTAATGGTGTCACATCTGTGCTGACGTTCTGCCTGGTACGTAATATGTTGTGATTTTCCACCATAAATATTCAAATAAAAACATTTTTTATTATTAATAGAGGGGCTTTAACCCATCAGTCTATTATTACTACGGAGGTTACAGTTAAATAGCAAATGAAATGAGTAATGAAATGAGTAATGAAATGAGTAACTGATTTATCAGAATTATCTGATTATTCTCTACATGTAACACACACACACACACACACACACACACACACACACACACACACACACGAGACGATAATAGAAAGATGAAGTGACTTACTGGGACAGTCCGGGATGTGTAGCAGAGGTTTACACACGCTGATGTAGAACTTTTGAGACTTGGCCTGTTCTGAAGTGTCTAGAGGAACATAAGCTTTATCATCCACGCTCAGGTCACTCAGATCGTACTCGTTTCCATGAGAGTCTGCAAAAAAAAAAAAAAAGCACTCTATTATAATTTATTACAGTATTATAAACTGGTGAAATTGCAAGTTTGGACACCCCTGATATAGTGTATAATGCAGGGGCTTCATTAAATGCTGATAGACAATGCAAGAACAAATAAGACTGTATAATCAGCCACTGTGAATGTGTGTTGAAGGCGAGTCCGTGTACTTTTGGTCATTCGTTTTTCACTTCAAATCCCAAAGTTGAAAAACAAGAAAACGGGAAAACAGGGCCTTATTCGTTTTAGGATCAAAAATCAAATAACACACAAACAGAAAATGAAAAATGGCTCGTATTTCAATTTTCCTAAATCAACATTTTTTATCAGTTCAACCATAAATAAACACACAAGCGTGTGTGCGCTAACATGCGAGTATTTCATATATACAGTGTAAATAAAGCATTAGTATTGAAACAGTAATAATAACGTTACGACGCGTTCCCGCTTGTTCTGACTTTTGTGTTTGTATTTTTGACGTGTATTTATTTGCTCTATCTGCAAAACAAACAAACATTATGGGGAAGTGATTTCCACACTGGACATTGTACACCGCCGTGGTCGTGTTAGTTTATACTGGATGATCGTGTGACAGCCAAGACTTATTTATTTATTTCTCTTGAATTATAATATTTCTTGTTCTCGGGCCAATAAACATCCAAACATTAATTAAATTGCACAAACTAACTGCAGTAAACAAGGAGCAACAGCAATCACATATATTTCAAAAAGTGATTTGGTTAGTTTTTAGTTAAAGTTGTTTCTTAAAAGTGCATGAAGCAGAACGCTGAATAAAATGCAGTAAATGTTGTAATAGTGACACAGTGACGTGTACGATTAGTTCTGCCTGGATTACAGAATTGAGTTCTATACAGTAAAAAAATATCAATCTAAATAACGCCCCGTTTTCCAATATTGTTTTTTAAAACGAAAAAAACGACCCGTTTTCTTGTTTTTCAACTTTGGGATTTGAAAAGAAAAACGAATGACCAAAGGTACACGGACCAAGGCGTGGCCGCTCACCAGTGACTCTGCAATCGACGGGAGCCGGCTCACAAGCCAGCGCTGTCGAGAACTCGAACAGGACGTCGTGCTGCGTGTGTGAGGACGTGCTCATCTCCTCCCGGACGAACTTCAGGGACCCCGTCGTGGCGCTCTGATCGCACACAAAGTTCACGGTGAAGGTGGCTCTCATACCTGCAGCCAGAGAGAAACGATTCAGAGGAAACATCAGAGCGTATACGTTATTCAAATCCCCAAACCCCAATACATCAGGTCTAAAAGGACTCACCCAGAACTGTATCCAGCTCTCCTTTGTAGGTGAGGGTGAGCAGGCCGTCGGTGGAGAGCTGCAGGGACCTCTCCGCCCCGACGAAACTGTGAGGCTGGCCGTCCTCCACCACGCAGCCCGCCACGTCGGTCTTGTCCGATTTACAAGCGCTAGCCACGCCGCAGATATTCACCTGCGAGGAATCGGAGGAGGATCTCAGGACCGAGCTATGGTAACAACTACGATTCACAGATCACTTTACATTCTGTACATACAATCAATACAATTAGTGCAATAATAATTTTCATTATTATTGTTTGTTTCTGTTTTGCACTATTCAAACCCTGTACATGTATCCATATCATCATGTAAATACTCTATATTACTATAGAAGTTTTCTGCTAATTTTGTTGTGCCAAGTCATATATTTTTAATTTATATATACACACATTTCTTATTTAATAATCTTAATATAATAATAACTTAAATATATTATTCTAATGATATTTTACCATTAAAATAATTATTCAAATATTAATTTAATAAATATTAATATTATTGATTAATAATATGACTTATTTTCATTACATTTTTAATTTTTAAAATATATTATTTATGCATTTTCTCCCAATTTAGCATAGCCAATTTGGCTTATGCTGCTGGGGATCCCTGATTGCGTTCAAGCAGGGTACATTTCTGCTCATGTGCCCTCCGAGGCATGCGCGGTCCTAGCGGAACCCTTTTTACGTCCGTATTTCTGCACAGACGCCTCTATCCACTGATCAGCTAACCGGGGTCCTTGCACAGCGTTTGAAGACCCCACACACTTAGTTCGTTCATTTCCCCAACCCAGCAGACACGGTGGCCAAGTAGTGTCTGCTGCAGCCGACCGGTAGCAGAGCCGAGACTCGAACCGGGGCGTTCATAATCTCGGCTCTGGTGTGCTAGTGGAATATCCCACTGCGCCGCCTGGGTACCAAAACGATATATTTTTGATATTATTTATATATTTCTGTTTAGTTTTATCTTATTTTTATTTTATAATTGCTACTGGTCTCACTGAGAGCTACCAAACAAAGTTTAGCTGTATAACCACGATGACAATAAAGTCTATCGTATCTCATCTTATCTTATAAAAAAAAGTCACTTACGATGAACTGCTTCCCGTTCGCGGTGGTGTTGTACCCCGTCTGTGAGGTCAGAGGTCGCAGGTTGAACTCGAAGCCAGTGATGGGATGCTTCAAAGAGCAGGTCTGGGGCGAAAACACAAAGAATAAATGGAATTAAAACCCAGTTTTCCGAGGCAGCATATCAGGGCTTCGCAATTCTGTTACGTACAGGTCTGTGCGGACTTCGCTCGCATTTGCTCGTGCAGCGTCGTGTCATTTCAAGGTGTTTTTATCCACACAGATTCAATTTTGGACCAGTATTTAATGCCTTAATGACCGGGTGCTGAATCTCACCTGGTTGGCGGCCACGGCGGTCGAGATGGCGCAGGCGGCCTCGGTGTCCCACATGAAGTTGGCCGTGCAGTTCTGGTTCGTCACGAAACGTGGACCGGACGACTGCACAGCACACGGGTGAAAGAGAAGAAGAGAGTTATGTTTAGTCTTTTATTGCATGTTTCTTTTGCAAAGCAGTTCAAAAGCTTAAACCAGGGGTGGGCAAACGTATAAAAATGGATGTTTAATTGCTCAATTTCAGAGGGAACAGTGTTCTTGACCAGTCTTTATTGCCAACGTATTGTCTCAGATTTAGCAAAGTTTGATAGTGTTTCTAGTGGAATCTAGTGGAATCGGCAGGGTATTACAAGTGAAAAACGAAATAAAGGTGGTTTTTAGGACAATTTTGTAATTTAAAAAATACTGTTTTATATTAAAATGACACATCTAAATGTTGTTAATTACATTTCTGTTCATTTTAAATCATAATTCTGACAATTTGAGTCATTGGTGGACAAACTACAGCCCACCAGTGCCTCACTTAAATTGTCATGACAATGAATAAAAATATATTAATAAATAAATACAAAAAAAACTTTGTAATTAAATGCATTTAAATGTGTAGCTTGAAATAAAAGAGCATTTTTGCTGTTTGCCTGTAGTCTGCCCAACACTGACTTTAACTGACTTAAAAAAGTGATTTAAAAATGATTAAAAAAATACATAATTAACAACATTTAAATGTCATTTTGAATAAAACAAGTTTCTTTTACACAGTTCATTCTAAGCCAATGTATTTCAGTCCTTTCTAACTTATAATTAATTAATTACAGCCCAAATTTGTGGTCAAAATCAAAATACGATTAATTTTCAGGTCTAGCGCCCCCTCCCTGTCAGGCAGGGTTTCACAGAGAGCCGTATTGCATGTAGACAGATCCATTCGATTTCACCACCTCAGGCCCCCAACTGTGCCTGGGACCCGGACCAGGTTGACATCAGAGCGCCCCCTGGACTTCTAAAACCCGGTTATGAAGGTCTGATCCTCACCACGTATCCTTCAGAGCAGATGAAGTGGATGCGGGTGGTGTAGGTGCTGATCAGTCCGTCCGCCTCGCAGGCCGAGCCGTCCGTGTACTCCAGCATCAGCTGGTTCTCCTCCACGAACACCGGACCCCTCTTAGCCACGCCCATGTTACTAACGGTCACCTTTTCGGAGGGCGAACCCTGTAGGAAGGACGTTTGTACCAGGTCAATATAGCAAGAAGGCAAACAAACTGGCTTAGGGCACGTTCACATGAGAAGCAGCAAAACTGCTTTTCCTATGGTGGCCTCCAATGAGACAAACTGTTTGATATGAGGCGGTAAAAGCTTTTCAAGAGTCTGGAAGTGCGGGCCTTGATACTCCCATAGCGCCAACAAAGAGAACAACTAGTCACACACTGTCCAACAAACAATACATTTACATTTTTAGCATTTAGCAGACGCCTTTATCCAAAGCGACTTACATTGCAGATACAGTATACAGTTTGAGCAAGTGAGGGTTAAGGGCCTTGCTCAAGGGCCCAACAGCAGCGGTGGGGCTTGAACCAGGAACCCTCTGTTCACTGGTCCACTACCTTAACCACTAGGCTACAACTGGCCCCAATAAAAGTCCATACTGTCCCAACTTTTACTGATTTGTTCTAGTTCTATTGTAGTGCATGTTCTAGTTCTATATTATTATTATTATTATTATTAATATTATTATTATTAAAAGTTGTGATGTTCGGGTGAAGCAGCACTGTAGCTCACCTGTGAAGTCTCATATTTAACCTCACACACAGAGGCGAGCCGGTCACAGCCTGGCACGGGTCGGAGCGGTCGGCACACGTTGATGTAGTACGTCCTGATGTTGTTGGGGTCGGACGTGTCTATGGCCTCCCAGTTACTGGTCCCGCTGGATTTGGACAAGCTGCAAGTGGACAATATCCACATTTAATGACTAGTATGTGACTTCATGAGATATCAAACATCGTATATCTGGGTTTAAGTTAAAAACTAGGGGCATTAAGTTCCCTTTATTGGACATGTACAAGATGTATACATAAATTACCCGAGAACAAATATACGATTCTGTATGTTTTATGTTAGTTGTGGTCAAAATAAGTCGTGGCCATACGTTATTTGTTTGTACGAGAGGTCAGCACTGGGGCTCTGTAGCTTCTAACCATTATTTTTAAATGTGCCGACCGGAAGACGGTTTACCTGGATAAGTCGAACTGCTGTAAGGTATCGGGGTCGGTCACCACACACTCCTGGGGTCTTTCCGGACAGGCGTACGAGGTGTACCACCTGAAGTTGTAGGTGTTGTCGTCCTCCACCTGATAACATGATAATAAAAATACGTTTTATCTATATGACAACGCACATTTCACAAATTCGAAGTCTTCAAGAGAGATGTACAGTCGCCAAGAGACTTAGGTGCTTGTAGCTGTAGATGTATGGATGCGGGAGCTTGCCAAGATACGCCCGGACCAGAATATATAACGGGCTTTAAAAGTAAAGAGCAACATTTTGTACTCGGTATGTGACGTTAATATAAGCCAGTGCAGCTGGTTAAGAACAGGGAGCAGATGATGTGGGTGAATTTTTTATTGTACGTGAGCTCTCGCTGCCGAGTTTTAGACATACTCAAGCTTGTTGATCGTATTAGCCGGTAGACCAGAGATACGTGAGAATATAAACGCAGGAACCGATGGTTTAGGCATCACTGGTAGTAAGTAATGGTCAAAGTTATGGTTAAGGTGAGACTCAAAGTGAGTGAAGGGTCCTTATCAGGGTCAGCATTTAAAGACCCTACCCACGTATTCCGGTCATCCCTCCCTGCAGGCACTGCCAATTATGCCTGCTAGATGGCGCCCAAAAGACAGGTGACAAAAAACTGGTACATATTTTATAGGGGCGTTTAAAAAAATGCACCTGATTATTTCAGCCTTCTTCATATTATAAGTTCCAATAAGAGAATTATTATTTACAGGTGCTCATGAGTTTGAATCTTAGTTCTGCTACCGGCAGGCCAGGCGCCTATACGGAGAACGGTCGGCGCTGTACGGACTTCCTCATAAGTGCTGCAGTTACGCCTTCTGCTGGCGGATCGATGGTGTTGCACAGAGACGTGGAATAATACAATCGGTGACCCCGAGTGCGCAATACGGATCTCCATATGAACCCGCCTCGAGCAGGTGAAAAGAAACGGTCAGCTTCTATACATGACAGCAAGAAAAGAAGTGTACAGAAAGCTAAACGTGATTGGGGATTTGGATACGACTAGATTAGGAAGGAAAATTGATTATACAGTATACATAACGCATATTATATTTAAGCAAAGCTTTCTCAACGCTGGCCAGTGAATCAAACTATCCACTGACTGTCCACTACATTTTAAAAATACACCAATCAGGCATAACATTATGACCACCTTCCTATTATTGTGTAGATCCCCATTTTGCTGCCAAAGCAGCACAGCATTGTCAACATCTTTCTATCAGAACCAGCATGAACTTCTTCAGCAGTTTGAGCTACAGGAGCTCGTCTGTCGGATCGGACCACACGGGCATCAGTGAGCCTCGTCCGCCCATGACCCTGTCGCCGGTTTACCACCGTTCCCTCCCTGGACCACATTTAATAGATACTGAGCACTGCAGACCGGGACACACCCCCACAAGAGCTGCAGTTTTGAAGATGCTCTGACCCAGTCGTCTAACATCACAATTCGGCCCTCGTCAATCTCGCTCAGATCCTCACGCTCGTCCATTTTTCCTGCTTCTAACATAAACAATCCCGCACCAATCATCCTTTCTCTTCCTTTATTCCCGTACCTGAAACTCGGGTCTGCCTGGCCGGGCGCTTCGGTCACACAGGAAGTAGATGTGTGTGGAGCGCTGCGTGCGCTGTTTGTTGTTGTAACTGGTGCCGTTGAAATATTCCAGCTGGATCATTCCATCGTAGTACGACAGCCTGGAGTTGAACACGCCCAGATTCCAGGACCGAGTCTTACTGTAAAACAAAAATCCATTTTTTATTTTATTATAAGTATTCCTAAACAAATAAAACAGGTTTAAGTTCGTTTGGTGAAAAGAGGCGCGGACTCGCCTGTGGTCGGTCTGACAGGCTCCTGCGCTGTCGGGACAGTTTGCAGCCTTGACGCCCCCACACACGTTGATTAAGTACTCGTACTTTTCGGTGGATATGTTGTAGTAGCCTCCGTCTAGCTTCCTGAGAGGGCTTAGATCAAAGGAAATACCTGGAAAGATTAAAAAAAAGAATCTGTGTTTTCACTTTAGGGGTGTGTGTGTGTGTGTGTCCCGTGTTCCATCCGCGTTCCTATTAATAAGACTTTTTACTGCGTGGGGAACCGAGGACGCTAATCGTTGCGGTTCGATACGAGACTTCAGCTGCTCGACAGTCCGTGCTCGCCGTCGTCTGATTCTCCTGTCTGAGACAGATCTGGACTGCGGGCAGGCCGGTCAAGCACACACACTCTGTCTCTATAAAGCCACGCTCGTGTACAGAATGAGGCCTGGACTTCCTATTTACATTTTCGCTTCTATCCAAAGCAACTTACAGTACTGTGACAGAATTTTATCTAAGCAATTGAGGGCTAAGGGCCTTGCTTAAGGGCCCAACAGTGGCAACCTGGCAGTGGTGGGGCTTGAATCAGCATCCTTCTGATTACTGGACCAGTAGGTTAACCACTAGGCTACAGACATTGCCTTGATGCCTCGGCGTCAGTGGTACCTTCACACTGATGCACCAACATGCCACGATAGATGTTGGCTTTTGCACCTTTCACTGATAACAGTCTGGATGGTCCTTGTCATCTTCTCCACCGTCTTTCGGGCCATCTGAGATGAGCTCGAGCCCAGAGAACTTCAGAAACCAGGTCACATTTCTTGACGCAGCGGCGGACTGTGTTAAGTCACAACGGTTTTCTGAAGTGCTCCCAAGCCCATGTGGATATATTTATCACAGCAGCATTGACATTTCTCACACAATGCCCTACACAGACTGAGATCTCTCCAGATTCCCTGAATCTTTCCACAATATTATGTACAGTAGATGGTGAATGACCTCAATTAATGGCAATCTTGCATTGAGAATGAGATTGAGACTCTCTCCTGAAGTTTGGAACACAGTGGTAAGCCACGACTTAAGGGGGTTTGCATATTATTTAACTATACATTAAATTAATCATTATTATTATTATTACTAATATTTAATTAATCCTTATTATTAATGATACTGATATTAGGGACACTGACCAGGATAAAGCGGTTGTAGTTCCTCTCAGACACATTTTTAAGTAGAATTTTAAGGCACAACAAAGCTCATGAAGCTCTATACTGACATCTACAGGCTGAACGCGGTGGTGCGCTCATGTTCTTCCCAGGTCGGTGCACTTGGGAACAGAGTACGTCCAAAAACGAGAAAAGCGAGTCAAGTTCTACCTGCACTGGCGTCCTCGACTTTACAGTCGTCCCCGTCGACCCTGGAGAGGTCGCAGGCGGCGGCCGTCTGCCACTCGAACTCGTACACGCAGCCGTCACCGGACACGCTCCTCAGGACGGGGGCGCTCTCCACGTCCCCGGGCTTGCACTTCATGGTGACGATGCTTTTGATCTTGGTGTTCCTCCTGCACTCGTCTCCTTCGGTGTACATGAGGCGCAAATCGTTCCCCTGCGGCTCCTTCTGAGGGGACTTGAGGAACTGACCCAGACTGACCGATTTATCCTTTCCTGTGACAGCAAACAGGAACTGAGTTATTAACACCTCAGATTTAACATTACACTTTAATTTAAATATAATATAGTACAGGTAGTGTGGTACTTACCCACAGCACAGATGGCCGCATCTTTAGGACATGAGCTGGTCGCCTCCTGCTGGACGATCTTGCTGCATACGTTCATGTAAAAGCGTCTCTTGTCCGTCTGTGGAGCGTTAGCGTCCACTGCCTCCCAGTTTTGGGCCGTTTCGGATTCTGAAAAGCCAAAATCAAGTGCAAATTTTGTTTTTTGTACATAAACCCGAACCCCTGGTGAAGGTTTTCATAATGAGTTCATGTCCTACCAGTATGATATAAGTGATCCGATTATATTGATGAAGCATTTACATTTTCAGCTTTAAGCAGAAGCTTAAAGGCTAAGCACCACCTAATGGACCTCTCTAAATATTTCACATTATTTTAGCTAGTTAAAAACCATACACGTGAATAAAATGTAAATAACTTGTTTAATTCACTCAAAAATCGACGATTTCAAGTAAATTGACGGAAAAAGCCGAGGTCGCTCCGGAAATTCCAGGAAGTTGCAGCGTGACGTCACTGGTGGACAACAGTGTACTACTACACCGTTATGACTGACTTGGACAGCGAATTTTCCAGTGCTGGTTCTTCAGATTCCGAAGCTATTTCTGAATTTAATGAAGAGGATTAATCTGCAGTGACAGTGGGGGTGCCTGTATAACGTTCTTTATTTCTTTCTTTCTTTCTTTCTTTCTTTCTGAGTGTCAGGCTTTGTGTTTTAAAATGGAAACAATGGCAACAGTAATTATAGGCAAGTTTATTAATGGTTCACACTCAATAAAATAATTGTAATATAGACTATATTTAAACAGCCTCGGCGTTCTAAAACACTTAATGACGGTTAATATGGCATTGCAGCCTGCAGACACTCTCTTGCTGGAATGATTGAAATGTATTTTTTCGTTGAATAAAAATGTATTGAAACGAATAATAACTTAAAATGTAGTATATATTGTTATGTTAATTATACCTACTAAATAGATGGGTAATATTGGCGCGATAACCAGGCTAGATTTGCTCTGCTCTGTAAAGTATGCATGCAGGTGCAGTACAGGTGTGCATTAGTGCACCGAGCACCATCAGAGAGAGATTTAGTGCTGAGGGGAACATCTCTACCCCTCTCAGATCCTCTCTGAAACCACATCAGGTGAATGTGTTGGTTTAGTGCGCATGATAACGCAGGTTTAAGGTCTTTCAGCCTTTATTCTATTTTTATTTATACCATATTTTGATCAGATTAGTGCTTTTAAAATATTTAGCCTAAACACTTTTTTTTCGTTTTACAGTGTATATCTAGCCTAGGATAGAAGCTAAATTTAAACCTTTTTTAATAGAGAAAAGACGCGCATCCTTATAGCGCATCCCTGCTCTGTTCAGTATTTACCAATAAACACGCATTTGATTTGTCCTAAAGCTGCCTCATCTATATATCTATCTAGATATATAATATTTATATATTTGGCGATAATATCAAATCGGTGTTGGTGTTGAATTGAATTATTGCAGCCAAACACAGCGCAGCTTTTAATCATTTTGCATCGCCTTCCATTCAACTTCTTGAGTTGTTGTCCACCATCTACGTCACACGTGCGACGCCTGTGACAGAATCCGAAGACCGCGAGCGACGCAAAACATCAGAATTTTAAGCCGTATTCCTTGAATTTGTAAAAAAATTTTTTTTCTAACTATCAATAATCACAAGTTAGGAACTCAACTTTCGATGCATGTATGTGTTTAAAATTTCAATATTAGCTGGTGCTTAGCCTTTAATGATACTGTCTAAGCAATTAGGGGTTAAGGGCCTTGTTCAAGGGCCCAACAGAGGCAACCTGGCAGTGGTGGGGTTTAAACCAGTAACCTTCTAAATACTGGTCCTGTACCTCAACCACTAGGCTACAACTGCACTACTTATTATCTACCTATTATCACAACCCTTACATCCAAAAAATTAGTATATATTTATGATTTACTGATAGCACCGTCCCCTCACAGAAAGAAGGTCCTGGGTTCGAATCCCAGGTGAAGCGATCCGAGTCCTTTCTGTGAGGTGTCTGCATGGTCTCCCCATGTCTAACTAACCCTAACCCTGTGTGGGTTTCCTCTGGATGTTTCACAAAATTACAGAGTAGACTGGCTGTAGGGGAACACACTTCGGGTAATATTGTGTCCTATCGCCACTAGGTGGCAGTGAAAAAAGCTCCGAGTTCCCACTGATTCTCCATCATTGGTGAGTACTATTGTGATGCAACTTGTGTTTTTTATTATGCTCTTTGTAAATTATACACTATATTGCCAAAAGTATTCACTCACCCATCCAAATCAATGAATTCAGGTGTTTCAATCACTTCCATGGCCACAGGTGTATAAAACCGAGCACCTCGGCATGCAGACTGCTTCTACACACATTAGTGAAAGAACGGGTCGCTCTCAGGAGCTATGCTTCAGGTATACCAAGAGATTTTGGACACTTTCATGCTCCCAACTTTGTGGGAACAGTTTGGGGATGGCCCCAACAGAACACCTTTGGGATGAATTAGAGCGGTGACTGTGAGCCAGGCCTTCTCGTCCAACATCAGTGTCCGACCTCACAGATGCGCTTCTGGAAGAACGGTCAAACATTCCCATAAACACACTCCTAAACCCTGTGGAAAGCCTTCCCAGAAGAGTTGAAGCTGTTATAGCTGCAAAGAGTGGTGACATCATATTAAACCCTGTGGATTAAGAATGGGAGTCACTCAAGTTCATGTGCGTGTGAAGGCAGACGAGCGAATACTTTTGGTGATAAAGTGGATCTTATATAAAAAATGGCTAGTGGTGCAAAAGGTTGGGGACCGCTGCTTTAAACAAACCCCATTTCTACACTGGTGACCACTTGTTCATCCTTCAACCTCGTTTTATCAGACCTGGTAACTGTAATTTTAGTTATGCAAATTTAGCCAGTTGTTTTTTTAACTGATAACCGACCGACAATAGTCGTTGGTCAGAATTTAGTACCACAAAGTCACAAATATATTTTAACGTTTTTGTAAACAGTCAACTAAAACATTCTCACTGAGGACGGGTGACAAATGATAAAAATACCCCTTCCCTACTCATGACAGAAGTAAACGTAATGACGAGAAGTCAAGACTGTCTTAAAAAATCATTGCTATGATGTAATGAAAGTACTTTTTACCCTTGTAGCGAGTAAGAGGTGAAAGGTCGTAATGCTTTTTGCCACTGGTGACTCTGCACAGCAGATCCTTGGTTTCGGAAACACACGCGTATTTAGTCTGCCAGTTAAAGTTATAGGTGCAGTCCACCTCTCCGCTAAACACAGGGTGTCCGTCCTCTGTAATACGAAACAAAAACAATAGTATTGATAACAGATAATGAATTTCTAATAAAAATAGAACACAAGCAAATAATTTAATATAAAGCACAGTTAGCAGCCTAAAGTTTGTTTCTTTATTTTAACTTCCAGAATATGCTTAGTTTCTCAGCTTAAGTCTTATTCTGTTATGAGCGACTGAAGTCGATCCGTCACCGACCTGCTGTGGCGTTGCACTCAAAGTTGATGATGGTCATGCGCTGGAAACCAGTGCCGCACCTACTTCCTCCTGGATAGATGAGAGTCAGATCTCCATCCGAGTACCTACATCAGAACACACAGAGACACGCGACGTCTTATACGATGCTTCTCACCACCTCGACAAATCTGCTCTACATGTTGCTGGGTATTCGGGTTTGATATCTTCACTCCTTCTGTAATAAATGTATTTTTCTGTATTATAAAACATTGCTTGACAATTTTCAGTGTCTAAGGACAACGGCACAGAAAAGCTCTCAAATTCTGCTTTAAAAAACATACCAGTCACACCCTCAATAACAATTCTAGATATTAATAGATATATTTCAAGCTCTCCTTGTTTTTTAAAGAATGCTGCAAAACCACAGCAGTCACAATTTGCAATTACTTTCTAGGACAGACTAGTGAAGTGAGCGGGTGTGGTGTAATTATGAGAGCTGTGAGTTCTAGGGGGTTTAAATCCCGGGCTGGGCTAAAAAAATACATAGGTAGGTAGATGGATGGATGGATGGATGGATAGATGGATAGATAGATAGATTATAGATAGATAGACAGACAGACAGACAGACAGACAGACAGAGAGAATACAGATAGATAGATAGATAGATAGATAGACAGACAAACAGACCAAAGGACAGATATTATAGATAGACAGACAGATAGATACTGTAGACAGATATACAGATAGACAGATAAAATGGATAGATAGATAGATAGATAGATAGATAGATAGATAGAAAAACATAATGCAGTTACTGCAACTAGTAGCACTGTGCAAAGAAAAAAAACCCCACAACATTAGCAACCTTAAATATCTTTTGTTCATATATAACTTTGACTATTTACATATGTGGTGTTAGGTCAATATACATAGCAACACATGTAAATACAGAACATGCTCAGCATTACATTAACCTAGCCCACTGTGGGGACACACCAGAGCACTTTCAGTGCTGGTCCCAAGCCCAGATTAATTATTAGGGTTGAGTCAGGAAGAGCGTCCGGCGTAAAAACTGTTCCAAATTAAACACGCATTAAAATGAGTCGCTTTGGCGCCCCCTAATGGAAGCAGCAGGAAGGAACGGTTTATTTTCTACCACGCACTTCACTAAATGTTTTATTATATTAATAATTATACAACAGTGATTCAAACAGTAAGATCAAAATTTGGGGGGGGGGGGTGTGGTGTGTGTGGAGAGAAACAGTTTTTAATTACTTGTACTTTTAGGATGAGTGTGGCAGCCTCGGGGTGATCCAGGAGAGCCGACGCTGCCACACCCATCCTAAAAGTACAGGTAAAAGCAGGTAAAAAGTACAGGTGGAGGTAAAAGCAGGACAAGAAAGAGATGAATTCCTATTGGATACGTCTGGATTGGGTGCAAAACAAACGTCCATAAACCAGAAATGTTTCATCCCTGTTTAGCACCTCTCGTTCATTATTTTGATTCTGAGGTGAAACACAGATGAAAAGATAAACACCGACCGACCTGAGCGTCTGATTCTGGAACCTCCCAGCCACCTTCTTCACGTCTCCCGTATCCTTCACCTGACAGGACGACACGTAACCCTTAGCATCAGTACATTCACCGGCTTTCGTCTCCCCGCACACGTTCAGGTAGAACAGGTAGTTGTCCCTCCCGCTCTTGGCCTCGGCTACGTACGGAGCGTCTCCGGCTGCAGGACACGTTAGGAGAGGAAAAAAACGACGCACTTGGTCGTTACAGGTTACCCATGATTCATCAGGTTAAAACAGACACAGGGAGAACATGCACACCCCCGTACTCTTCCCGCTGGTTGATAGTCACTGTTCTACTGTACAAAGTCTCAACATAGGGTCGCAACCCCAGATATTTTCAGATATTTTAATGTAGACTTTTGCATGTTGGTTTAGATTTGTCATTAATACCTTATTTTAGTAACATTCCATGACTTATTTATTTATTTACTTAATTTAAAGTTTTGGAAAAAATAAAAATATGCTATACGGCCAAAAGTATTTGGACACCTGAGCGTGAGCTTGTTTCATTCAGTTTTAAAAACAAATAGTATTAAAATAGATCGACGTCTATGTGATCTCTTCAGCCACTCTTCTAGCTCCTCTGAGGAGGCTTCTCAAAGACTTTGAAGTGTCTGTGTGTGGGAATTTGTGCCCATTCAATACTACAAAAGAGCATTAGTATGGCTGGGTACTGATGTTGACATTGCGGTTCGTTCCAGAGCTGTTGAGTGGGGCTGAGGTCAGTTTCTTTAGAGAGCTTGCTTTGTGCACAGCACACAGACCTTCCCTAAACTGTTGCTGCAAAGTTGGAAGAATATTATCTACTTTACATAATTTATTTATTTCACCTGCTAGCAACTGCCCTGGCTGGGGTGTCCCAATACTTTTGTCCATGTAAGGTATATGGTATATGCCGGGCACGGCATGAGTTTCCTGACCCTGGTTGGTACTTACAGCCATGTGTGAGGTGGGTGAGGTCTATAGAGATGTCGTGCTGTTCGTTGGTCAGTCTACAATCGTGGCTCTGCAGGTAATCGGTGTGGCAGGCGAACTCCGTCACCCACTCGATCTCGTAGCGACAGTTCGTCTTAGCCGTCATCTTAGGGTCACTTCCCTAAAGAAACCAAAAATCAACTTCAGTTCGATCATCTCATTCACGATGTTCACAGAGATTCATGCTCAGTGTAGGATGCTGTTTTTACCGCTTCAATTTTGAGAATACCGTCGAAATATTATGGACATGGCTGTCATGAGCTTGCAAGTGTAGAGAAGCGGGGAGACAGGGAGGTTCGTAGGTTAGAGGCCAAAAAAAAAATGGGTCGCGAAGAAAAAGAATAATAATTAAATAAAAGAACTTTAACAAGAACATGAACACAAAATGAAACGTGGAGGATTTAGGTTACAACTTGTAAACCACAGTGGGATCAGATTGCCCCCCTTTTAATTTATTAAGTATATTTTGTTTTGCGTTTCGTTTTGATGAATCGTCTGTGGCTTAGACGAAGATAAGCTGCAGGTTCTGCTTCAACAAAAGAGCCAATTTCCTAAATAAATAAATGCAGTTTCTTGCAAAGTCGTTTCAGCGTCCATATACTAATAACACGCTGATACTGACGCTCAGGAGACTGATGGTTGATTTTATTGTGGAACCGATTTGATAGGGTAAAAGTAGAACTTCACCAAATCCTCCATGTCCATCAGTTTAACACCGGGACGTTGTCATGGGCAGAATATTCTTTATTATTCTTCATTTTTTAAATCATTTCCACTTTATTCTCAATATCAAAGCTTAAATCTAGTTTTTAAGGCGAGACAGATCTCATGCAGGCGAGAAGAAGCGGTCAGCTACTGCAGGGTTTATTAAACCCTTGAATAGGTTGCAAAGAAACATAATAATAATAAAATAAGCAAATTTTAGGGACGTAAACACAAAAAGAACTTTTTTTTGTGTTATTTATTTATGTTAATTAATTTCCATACTGTTTTAGTCCTGTAGTAGTACAGTGTCCTTGGGTCTCCTGAAAGGCGCTTATGAATAAAATTATATTATTATTATTATTATTATTATTATTACACAAACACACACGTGTCAGCTTTACGTTACAACTTCGTACATAGCAGATGGACGAGTTAATCTGTGCTTTAGTAAACGTTCAGAGTAAGACGCGTTGTTTGTGTTGCCAGGGTCGCGTTATCGTGGACAGTTACCACAACTCACCTGAGGTGCCGGTTATGACCTGGTTTAGGACTGTACGGAGGGTGGTCTTACCTGCTGTCTCTGAGAGGGGCAGATGAAGGTGATGGTGACTGCAGGTTTGTGCCCGTCGCACAGAACATGTTCAGCTTCGGCCTCGTAACGCAGTTTCAGCCTGACACACACACACACACACCGATACACAGAGTGAGACGACGTGCAGGTATAAACCGACAGTGATCAGTACTGGACGTGTGCGTGTACCTGTCGTTAGAGATCAGCTGCAGTGCTTTGGTAGGTTTGCCCATGCTATAGGAGCCGTTGGGGTTGGTCAGACAGGCAGCCGTGCCTTCAGGGCATTGATTCTGCGCCCGGTCTGATAACAAACAACAGGAATTAGTGCAGGTCTACTTTTTATCGTAATGCATAATTACAGGGCTCCTGAGAAAAGGGCGTGTCTAAATTCTCATATCCCTTAAAATGCTCCTACTGAGGCGCCTTAATTCTGAGTGATGATCCGACTGAATAACGAGGGAGCGTCCGACGCCTCCTCAGCGCTGACCGTGCTTCGATGTCAGTTAGAATCCGCTCTACTTAGGCAGCTCAGTAGGTCTTGAGACAGACCCCATTACCGGCCTGTTTGAGAATGGGAGGGCCGTAGGGGATTCGTCATAACTGCGGCAATTACGACCTCTGCTGGCTAAGCAATGGTGCTACAAGTAGACGGGGGATGATGGAGATCGGTGCGTGACTCTCAGTACGCGATAAGGATCTCCACATGAATCTGAAAGTGCTGAGGACAGAAACACACACTCACCCAGACTTCTGCACACGTTAATATAAAAATCCACACTTTCGTCGGAGTCGTCAACCAGATAGCCGCCTTTGACTTTGACGAGAGGGTTCAGGTCGTGTTTCTTTCCGTCCGCGTCAAAGACGTAGCAAGGAACCTTAATAAAAACGACATAAACAAATAAAGGTGCTTCCTAAACGCGGAACGACTAAATACATTATATACACTGATCAGCCATAACATTAAAACCACCTCATTGTTTCTACACTCACTGTCCATTTTATCAGCTCCACTTACCATATAGAAGCACTTTGTAGTTCTACAATTACTGACTGTAGTCCATCTGTTTCTCTACATACTTTGTTACCCCCCTTTCATCCTGTTCTTTAATGATCAGGACCCCCCACAGAGCAGGTATTATTTAGGTGGTGGATCATTCTCAGCACTGCAGTGACACTGACATGGTGGTGGTGTGTTAGTGGTGTGTGGCACTGATGGAGGTTTTAAACACCGTGTCCACTCACTGTCCACTCTATTAGACACTCCCACCTAGTCGGTCCACCTTGTAGATGTAAAGTCAGAGACGATCGCTCATCTATTGCTGCTGTTTGAGTCGCTCATCTTCTAGACCTTCATCAGTGGTCACAGGACGCCGCCCACGGGGCGCTGTTGGCTGGATGTTTTGGGTTGGTGGACTACTCTCAGTCCAGCAGTGACAGTGAGGTGTTTAAAAACTCCAGCAGCGCTGCTGTGTCTGATCCACTCATACCAGCACAACACACACTAACACACCACCACCATGTCAGTGTCACTGCAGTGCTGAGAATCATCCACCACCTAAATAATACCTGACCATTGAAGAACAGCATGAAAGGGGGTAACAAAGCATGTAGAGTAACAGATGGACTACAGTCAGTAATTGTAGAACTACAAAGTGCTTCTATATGGTAAGTGGAGCTGATAAAATGGACAGTGAGTGTAGAAACACCCATATCATAATGGGCTAAAAGTCAGACAGATAAGGGTCAGTGGTAACTTAAAGTGTCACACACACACACACACACACACACACACACACACACACAGCTGCTCGTACCTCTTTATGTGGTCTGAACCTCTCTCCTCTGCAGGCTAAGTATGTTCTCCACTCGAAATAATGCACACACTGAGATAGAGTAACGAACTCCGGCGTCCCCTTCAAACACAGATAATAACATGATCAGCTCGAGTAGCGCGCTGTGCTTTATTTAAAAACAAGTGGCGCCACCTAGCGGGCACGATCGACAATACAGAGAAAATCAGCCACTAGTCTGCTGGGTGGGAAAAGACGGGACTAAAAAGTGGGCGGGGTCTTGGACGCTTTGTAAGGACGCTGGTTAGTAGCCCGAGGCGCCTGTACAGAAGTGGAGGAACGTGGAGATCAGCGCGTGACTCTCCGTGTGTGAGACCGACCTCACGCGCCAATCCAACGAATTACGGGGGGATATGAAGGGGTCGGTGGAGCGTGCACGGGTCGGAGGGAGGGCGCGTCATACACCATTCCTGCAACGCGCCACTCATTTTTTACCGCTTGCCGCTGCTCTCCAACTTTAATCGGGTCAAGTTGAACGCTGACCTTTTCCAAGCGCTGTCAATGATACGAATCGTTTATCTGACGCACATAGAAGCAAAGCACAGACATGGCTGACAGAAGCAGATTCTCACTGCTGACTGGATCTTACCAGCTAGCTGGTAACAGCTTTGCCCTTGTTCTGGGCTCACAAATACAGAAGGCGCATGGTGGTATGTGAACCTAGACACTGTGGGACGCATCAGTGCACCCTTAGTGCAGGTCCCAAGTCCGGATAAATAGGGTCAGGAAGTCATGCGACCGAAAAACTGTACACCTAACAGAATTTAAATTCCTTTCTATTTAGGAAGCTAAATTAAATAAATCTCATCATGTGTTTATTTAGTGCTAACAGCACCACACACTCCCATTCTGTGCAAACAGAAAGACTGTTTGGTTCAACCAGCACTGCAGTGTCAGGGACAGGGAACCCTTCGCCCGGTCTGCGTTAGGTTTCATATTCTAAACATGACGAATCGGCGAGTCTTACCATCGTCTTGCCGCACTGGAAACTGATGCTGCTTTGCACTTTGCTGCTCTCGGCCTGGCAGTTCTGGGTGCTGTTGAACACCAGCATGCCATCGGAGGACGTCAGCAGGGAGAGCTCACCTAAAACACCAAAAGATCAGACAAGCTAAGTCACGAGTATTCGCGGTACTATTACGGTACTATTCCAAACTACACTGAGCTTTCACACTGCAGAAGATCTGCTTTTAAGATCAGGAATCGGGAGCTGGTGACGTCAGGGGTGCCAACGTTTGCCTGAAATATGCTGGTCATATACAGTGATAACTTTAAGCGCTGACCGGCGGCTCATGCAGGTTTGTGTGAGCGTGTGTATATGTAAGTGCGTGTGATTGTGTATGTATGAATGATGGTGTGTGTATGTATGTAGGTAAGGGTGTGTGTATATAAGTGTGTGTATGAAAGTACGTGACTGTGTGTGTGTGTATGAGTGTGTGTGTGTAAGTGTGTATGTGCGTATGAGTGTGTGAGTGTGTATATGTAAGTGTGTGTGTATATAAAAGCATGTAACAGTGTCTGAGTGAGTGTGTATGAGTGTGCGAGTTTGTGAGAGTGTGCAGACATAAGTGTGTGTATATGTGAGTGCAGGTGACAGTGTGTGTGTGTGTGTGTACTGTATATGCGTGTGAGAGTGTGTGTATATACAAGTGTAAGAACAATGCAAACATAAACAGAAAGCAAAGATTCTAAACAGAGCACAGGATCTTCCGTTGTTGAGGCCGTGTGGATGTAAACACAGTACAATGATTATGTGCTGCTACTTTAAGGGATGCACGTTCCCAAGACCCAGTACCAGTACCGACTCCGGCACCAGTACCACATTTATTAAACGATAGGTATTATAAATGGTCATAAGTATGTGGACAGCTGACCATGAGCTTGTCCTGTAGAACAGCCTTTACTGTCCGGAAAGACTACAAGACTTTAGATGTTGGATCTGTGAGTTTAGGTATTAATGTTGCTCCCACTTTCCATTACAATAAATTCTGAACAGTGAAGGCCAAAAACTTTAAAAACCAGTCAAAAATAATGTAGAAATGCATGCATTGTTTTGTTTATTAATAATCTACCCATTCATATTGTTAATACAATCCCCTTTATAAATATAGCACTCCTGGAACCAAATGAGCCATAGAAGGCATTCATTATTGCCTATCTCTTTAATATTTCATTAAAAATAGTAACACACAGCTTCCTTTAATTAGAAATAAACCTAAATCTAATTGAGAATGAACGGCAGCCCTTTAAACCACGTATGGATTTCTCTCCGGATCCTTCAGGATTCCCAGGTTTACACTCGTTGCCTCTTCCTTTTGCCTCATTACTCAGATTTTCTATAGGGTTTAGGTCAGGGGTCAAGGATCGCCATGGAAAAATCGATCCTGTGGTCAGTTAACCTGTTCTGCGTAAATTTTGAGGTTTGCTTTAGATTTAGATTACGGTCCTGCTGAAAGATCCAACCTATTCCAGACAGTAATTATGAAGATTCTTTTGTCCTAGCAGGGGATGAGGGGGGGGTCTTGGCCCGTTTCTAAACATAATTTGGCGCGATTCGTTTTAGGTGTGAACACAATATGAACCGAACACAGGATGCGACACTAAACAAGTGGTGAGAGAACAGAGGCGCTTCTGTGGTGAGCAGCTGGAATTTCTGGTGCTGTTTGGACTCCTTGATCTATTTTAGCTCCTCTCGCTGTGTTTCTCGACCCCGATAAGTGCATTAAGTCCAGCGTGGTGCAGCGTTCTGACCACTGGATCAGAAAATATACATCATATGTGCATCATACATCACTTATTTTAATTTTTTTGGCTTGATTCTAAAATTATGAGCACCAATGTGCTTGGTCCGGACAAAGGGAACCGAACTACAGGTTTAAACACAGCCGTAATGTCTGATGGTATTTGATGGCCTTTGGGAAGAAAAAAAAGTCTCGTTAACAAAAGTCAATCCCCAGACTTTACATAAGGGCCTGCAAGGCAACGCAAGATCTAGTTACATCTGACAAACATCAGGCGCTTGTGTTTGTTGGTCCTAAAAATAAACTTTAAGGAAGTCCCTTACCCTACAGCCAGTCACAAAAATATCACCACTAGGATCTGCAGTAGAGTAAACTCACATGACTGCTACAATCACACAATGAAACAGTGACCTGAAGAGAAAATATCTGCATATCTAAAGAAAATAAACCAAGTGTAGATAAAGCGCTGGTGCACGACTGGTTTCAATCTCTTTACAAGCCATGAAGCTTCTAACACGTCCCGGTCTAATGAATAAATTCCAAAACAAGCAAAAGATGCACCCGGAGATCATTCACCGACTTACCCACAGACTGGCTCTGGTTGGTGACGAGGTTTTGGCCGCAGATGGCAGCACCAGGGCCACAGGCGGTGTCTGGAGATGAAGGACAGAGCTTCAGGGTGTATTTTACTCTGCTGTCCTGGTCCACAGCCTCCCATTTATAGCTACAAAAAAGTATAAAATAAAAGAGATTTGCTTAGATACAGCACATGGGCATCATTTTAATTTAAAAACAATACTGGTGCCATTTTTTATAAATACTCTTAGAGTATAAAGATCATTTATTTACATCATCAACAATCAGTTAAGTCAAAAGTTTATATACAAGTGTAGGAGACATACATGTCATATTCTGCATATAAATTAGGTCTGTCACCATCTACCGTACTTAATATTGTGAACAGATTCAGGAAATCCAGAGAAATCTCAGTCTGTGAATACGTGTTACAGAGTGCATGTGCTTGACCGGCCTGCCTGCAGTCCAGATCTGTCTCCTATTAAAAACGTATGGCGCGTCATGAAGAGGAGAATCAGATGACGGCGAGCTCGGGCTGTCGAGCAGATGAAGTCTCGTATCGAGCAAAAACCGCAACAATTAGAGTCCTCAGTTTCCCATGCATTAAAAAGTCTTATTAACAGGAACGCTGATGGAACACGGGGGGAACACGCCCCCGTCCTGACTTTTTCTGAGTGTGTTTTTCATTCAGGTATCAAATTCTAAACGTGTTTCTGTTTACAAACGACAATGAAGATGATCAGTGAAACATTGGAAATTAAATAAAGAGGAGAAATGAGGAGTAGAAGTGGTGCTGCAGTAATTTAAAGCTTAATTGACTGACCAATTACATTACAATTATTATTATTATTATACGTTTTTAAATGGTACTTGCACATAAGCAACGTAAAGCTTCTTTAATAGAGTTTCTCATTAATTGTTTTATCAATTTTCCTCTATTAAAGGTACCTTGCAAAAAAAAAAAAAAAAAATGGTGCATCCTGATTTGTAATTAATTAGAATGAGATGGTCATATTCATTATTCAAATTATTAATACGATAATTATAATAATAAAGTCTAAGCTTAAAGTAATTGAGACAACTGTGACAACTATTTAGATTACTCAATTATATGTTTTTAAATATGAAACCATATGAACTTAACTGTATTCAAGTATTGTACAGCTTTCTTGCTTTCAATGGCGACTAGAAAATGTTTTTTTAATTTAAATCTTTTATTATTATCAAGACAGAACTAAATGTAAAATAACGTTTACATACTTTGCACTGAACTGTATTTTAATGTTAATAGCTACACGAGTTCCCTTTGCAACTTTTTACTGAACTTTTCTCTATTAAAATGGTTAAGATTACAAATACATATAGGAGAGACATTTGCATGTTCTCCAACTCCAAGACAACTATAGTATCATAAAACAGAGTCTGTCATGTTTGTATTTGTGAGAAGTATATATTGGTGAAGTGAAGTGCTCAGTGTTGTTCAGGTATGTCTGTCTAATATTAATAGTAACAAATAATAATAATAATAATAATAATAATAATAATAATGTTTAAGCTTTATGTAATGGAGACGACTGCAGCAACCATTCAGATTTCTCAATTATTTGTTTTTAAGTATGGAAACATGTGCACTTAACTGTGTTTAAGCACTTTTAAGTACGTAATTAATAAAGCTTTATTATAATAAAGATCGTGACAGAACTAAATGAAAACATACAACGTTCACACAGTTCCCTTTGCCACTTTTTACTGAACTTTTTCTTCATAAAAAATGGTTAAGATTTAGAACAAATATGTATAGGAGAGACATTTGCATGTTCTCCAACTCCAAGACAACTATAGTATCATAAAACAGAGTCTGTCATGTTTGTATTTGTGAGAAGTAAAAACTGAGCTGACATTAGGAGCTCAATGTTGTTCAGGTATTAATAGTACATTAATGATAATAAAATTGCTCGTGTTCTGCTGGCAACTTGGTTAAACTGGTAATATAAATTAAGTGTAAAATATCGTGATACACATGATATACTGAGAGTATCGTGCATGACATCAGCATTATCTACTGTAGTTATTATCTACCCAGTGTTTGGGTATGAAACAAAATCATGCATGCACATTAGTTTTATTAATAACATTTAATTTAGCAATCATGCCTATAGATCTGAGATGTTATTTAATGTTGCAGTGGTGTAAAATAAAGATATAAATGCTGGGAATAATGTAAACATTAAAGCAGATCATATTTATACACGCATGTAGTGAAGATCAGATATAAACAAACACTGATGCTTAATCATACAAGGCCTGAAACATCATGTATTCAATCCGCGATGGCATTTAATGTTTTAAATCTATATTATTTATCTTAAAGTGAATAATTCAGTGAATACGGGTGATTATTAGATGACATGTAGAGTCCAGGGTTCGCTAAGAGAATTACCTGCACAGATCCTGGTACCACGGACTGGAACCCTGTGTCAGACACACACACGACCGCAGAGTGAAAATAACACTCAGCAGGATTAATAAACGCCGTCCTGCTGTAGAATTACACGCGTCCATGATACTGGATAGAGTTACAGAATAACAGTAATAATAATAACATTAAAGCACAGTGCGGTCCGACATGATAGTGCACAGTCCAGACAGCAGGAACTAGCTCTGCTATGCTAAGCTAAGCTAACTGCTACAGTCACATGACGAACATGACTCGTCACGTGGTATGACTCAGCCGTGTCGCTGCAAAGCTAAATGTTTACAAAACTATTAACGGTTATTTATTTATATATATATATATATATATTTATTTATTTATTAGAAGTTTAACGTCATGTTTGACACACTTTGGTTACATTCATTACACAAGATTCATCAGTATGTTACCATATATTGTGTGCCTCTGCTTATATGTACATAAACATTGGTCACTGAATACTGTACATATTAGGGTTGCCAACTTTCAGAACTGGAAATAAAGAAACACCCTGGGCTGGCGGGTTGGCGGAGGGCATAGGGTGGGGGGGTTATATGGCGGGTGTTTACCTGAGTAGGAGGGTTACACCTATAAAAATATAACGTGTCTTACTCCGTCATAGGAACATTATTAAAATGTTTTATTTAGGCTGTTTAACATTTATTATTTTCATGCTTTATCAGAATCATATTTTAGGCAAAACAACATAAAGTACATCATGTAACATTTTTACATAATCCATCTTCACACTGACATGCAGCCCCGGTTCTGGACTGCGTTGCTTAGGAGGGCAGTGAGAAAATCTGGGGCGGCAATGCCCACCCCAGCGCCCCCATAGCGCCAGCCCTGCTTGTGTTACTTTAGTTTCGACCCTAAGGAAAAATATGCATGATGTGCTCTTCCCACTGCGCTACTCGAACAGCGGAGTAATAATCCGGTTGTTATGCTGATATGCCTGCGCACGCACGATGTTACTAAGACTAAAAGTAAATACTACTTCAAATAATAACCAAACGCTTTCTAATTCCCACGGTAACAGCAGTTTCCTTTTGTTTCACACATATCGGCCTGTCTCAGTCTAATCTGCAGCATTGGCAACCCTAGTACATACATACATGCACACGTCCATACATTTTCTATATATTGCCTGTATATAGTCTTATAGTTTGTATATTTTTTTATGTTATTGTGCATTGTCTGCGACTTGTACATTGCTTGTATACTGGATTTATACTAGAGAGATACCATCAGCAGGAACCATATTCCTTGTGTGTATCCACATACTTGGCCAATAAATCTGATTCTGATTCTGATCAATTCACAAGTTTTAATGGCAAACACAGTCATGGACAATTTTGTATCTCCAAATCACCTCACTTATATGTTTTTTTGGACTGTGGGAGAAAACCGGAGCTCCCGGAGGAAACCCACGCAGACACAGGGACCCAGAAAGGACCCAGACCGCTCCACCTAAGATTTGAACCCAGGACCTTTTTGGTGTGAGATGATATCGCTACCCAGTGAACCCCCAAAACTATTAACAGAACCACTTTTCATTCAAACAAGGTTTTAGTTTTACAAAAACCTTCATTCTGGCTCCCTGATTCAATTCACTACAATATATTTCACGCACGTTCATCTCAAATGAAGGTCGTTAGAAGATGCCAAGCCACCTTCTGCATGTTTCGGGAGGTGGAAGGAAATTGGTGTAAAATTCTCTAAAGACAATATTCATATAACCCCATAACCAAACTCAAACCAGCAAACATTCTCCACTCAATGTTGTGTTTCAGGATGGCCACTTCCATAACCCCAAAAAGACCCAACTTCCATCAAGATCCCAAAAAGGAGGGCATGACAGTAGGTAGTCAGGATCTCGTTTACAGCACACAAAATTAAAAAACATAATTGATTTAATTGTGATGAAACCAAATGAAATATAAAATCACCACATTAATGAATGTTAATTGGGTTGGACTGCGGACAGGCAGATGAAAAACTGGTCTAACCGCTCTAAAAGTGAGGAGTGGAGCATGAAATCTTATTACCAAAAACATTTTTGCCATTAAAATAACATTTAAACTGTAAAAGACACATTTGGCACTTTTCTTATAAAGAGTATCTTTAGTCAAATATTGAATTCGACTGTATGCACAGTGCATCTTTAATTTCTGATCTCCTTGTTTGATCATTCTTGTTTCCCATTCTTTAGCCATCTGGCCTGCTGATATTGACATTGCTGTTGTACAAACACAAGCCACACCCAAAGACCTCACACTTTGTGCAGAAGACATCTGCACCCAAGTTCTAATATTATTTAT
The DNA here is from genome assembly GCF_030014385.1 of Trichomycterus rosablanca. Classification (NCBI taxonomy): domain Eukaryota; kingdom Metazoa; phylum Chordata; class Actinopteri; order Siluriformes; family Trichomycteridae; genus Trichomycterus; species Trichomycterus rosablanca. The sequence continues at coordinate 39,608,539 of NC_085996.1, forward strand.
AATCCTACATCTTGCCTCATTTTGTCGAAGTCCTGCCTACCGTTCCATATGCCACATTTCCATTACATTTCACTTGCCGCCTAAAGGCAGTCAGTTTGTATACGCAATATACAGTATGTAGAGTCACAAATTTTATTTTGGATGCATGTCTATATGCATGTAAAAATTTCCACACAACATGATGCATTGCCACCACCAGAGGTGCCCTTTCAGCGTCTCCAAATAGGGGTCACCACAGCGGATCTGGTCCGCATACCAGACTTGGAACGGCTTTTACACCAGACGCCCTTCCTGGTGCACCACTCCAGTTTTTATCTGGGACTGGGACCAGCATTGAGAGCCAATGGCTATCCCAGAGACATTATCCAATCATGTTCATGCAGATGCCCGACCGGCCGATAGCACGGCTGAGATTGGAACCCTAGATCTTCAGATCTCAGCAGTTGTGGGCTAGTTTATTTCATGGCTGCACCAATCGAGCACCTACACAAGTAGTCATTAAACCAGAAAAACAAATTGATATTTATATAAGATTTGTTACTCGCTGAGAAAGGAGGTGTGTGTAAAGTCTTAAATTAACTTTAATGATCAGAGCTAATAGCAGACATGAAAAACGCTGTACAACCCCCCATCCACTGATAACTCCTTATTCACATGGTCCTTTAATCAGTGAAGCTAGAGAAGACACTGATTGATTACCATATCGATGCTGTTGTTTGCCAATGAAAACACTTTTTCAGACCTTTGATCACTTGGACGGTCTCTCACAGTCTCTCTCAGAAGAAAAACGGAGAGAATCTCTCTCTATAGTTAGTCGTTTAGATTAAATTCTCTGTAGTTAGACATGTTTTGACTGTACATCTGGGTTTTCAGGGTCATGGAGTGGCCACACACTTCTTATGGATGTGTGTCGTTTTTACTATGTGCCTTCTTGTTTTGTCTTGTCTATCTGCCAGAAAGTTCTTGGTATCGTCTTGCTGACCTTGGTACAGAAGCTGTTGGAGGCGGTTTAGATTAATCCCATGCATCTTAGCTATAGTTGTGTGGTATATATTGGTGTATTTACATATATAGTAACTTGTTGGCCATTAAAACTTGTGCTTTTTCTTACTACATGTTCTTTTGCCTATGGTCAAGGTGGGTTTGATGTAAAAAGAAGAATGGCTATACTGAATTTAACCTGATGCACTGTTGTACGGTGTGATATGGTGGGGCTGTTTCTCTTCCAAACGCCCTATAGGAACCTCGTTAGGGCACAATATCATTTGTTTATTCATTGTTTATCCTGGTCAGGCTTGTGGAGGGTCTGATAAATAGGGCAAAAAGAAGAGAACAACCCAGAAGGATCACAGGGCGCACACACACATTTACAATTAGGACAATTTCAGGCTTCTGCCATGGCCACGTCAGTTCTCTAATCTGAACCACGCAGAAAACCTGTGTGGTGAGGTAAAGAGGAGAGTGCACAAGAGAGACCTGGGACGATTCTGTGAAGAGGAACGGTTCATTAGATGTTCTAAGATAAGATTCCTTTATTGATCCCCATGTGGGAGATTCAAGGATAAAAGGGATATGGCCCATACAGGGATCAAACCCGCAATGTTGGCATTATTATCTTCAACATATCCCTGAGCAGCGCCATCGTTCCAACGTGCCTCAAGACGACCACCATCGTACCCGTGCCAAAGAAGTCATCTGTGTCATGCTTCAACGACTATCGTCCCGTAGCACTCACGCCTATCATCACAAAGTGCTTCGAGAAACTAGTCATGAGGCATATTAAGACACTACTGCCTCCCACCATGGACCCACTGCAGTTTGCGTACCGTCCTAACCGCTCAACGGACGACGCCATATCCACCACACTTCACCTGGCTTCTACACACCTGGACAGAAAGAACACTTACGTCAGGATGCTGTTCATAGACTTTAGCTCAGCATTCAACACCATCATTCCTCAGCATCTAATTGGAAAGCTGAGCACGCTGGGCCTGAACACCTCTCTCTGCAACTGGATCCTGGACTTCTTGACTAAGAGACCTCAGTCCGTCCGGATCGGTAAGAACACCTCCAGCACCACCACACTGAGCACCGGCGCTCCCCAAGGCTGTGTGCTCAGTCCACTGCTGTTTACTCTGCTTACGCACGACTGTACAGCAATGCACAGCTCGAATTCCATCGTTAAGTTTGCAGACGACACAACTGTGGTGGGACTCATCAGCAACAACGATGAGTCAGCGTACAGAGAGGAGGTACAACATCTAACGGACTGGTGCCAAGTCAACAACCTGTCTCTGAATGGGGATAAAACCAAAGAGATGGTCATTGACTTTAGAAAGACACTAAGGGACCACTCCCCACTGCACATCGACGGCTCATCTGTTGAGATCGTCAAGAGCACCAAATTTCTCGGTGTTCATCTGGAGGAGAATCTCACCTGGACCCTCAACACCAGTTCCATCACCAAGAAAGCCCAGCAGCGTCTCTACTTTTTGAGAAGACTGAGGAAAGCTCATCTGCCACCCCCCATTCTCACCACGTTCTACAGAGGAACAATCGAGAGCATCCTGAGCGGCTGCATCACTGTCTGGTTCGGAAATTGTACTGCGTCGGACCGCAAGACTCTCCAGCGAGTAGTGAGGACAGCTGAAAAGATCATCGGGGTCGCTCTTCCATCTCTCACGGACATTTTTAACACCCGCTGCATCCGCAAAGCTCTCAGCATTGTGGACGATCCAACCCATCCATCACATGGACTTTTTACTCTGCTCCCGTCTGGGAGACGATACCGCAGCATCCGGACTAACACAACCAGACTGTGTAACAGTTTTATCCCTCAAGCAATCAGACTTCTAAACTCAGGACTGTAACAATTTCCTCCGGAAATTTTCTGCTGCCACACACTGATCTGTATTGACTGTTACTTGCATTTTTGACTGTTACTTGCATTTTTGCACACCTCCTGGAAATGCACAATAATTTCTGCACCTTACTTGTATTTTGCACCATATTTACTTTTTAGGCACCTTATCTGCATTGCCAATTTTACGCTGCTAATGTACAACATGTCACTACCTCATGAACCATTGTACCATCTATTCACCATCATGTACTAACACTTGTCTTTAGTCCTGTCTTCTAATTACTTGTTTAGATTAGGGATAATTAGGAATATCTTTTGTAGTTATTTATTATAGGATTTTTTGTATTATTGTTGTATTTGCACTGTTTTTGTATTGTCTTGCACTTTTTGTACCGTGTTACACCGTGATCCTAGAGGAACGCTGTTTCGTTTCAATACGTACTTGTATGTAGCTGAAATGACAATAAAACCTCTCTGACTCTGACTCTGACTCTGACTGATCATGCTCTAACCGACTAAGGCAAAGACTAGGAGAAGGCTAAGTTCTAGGAGGTCTAGGAGAAGACCTAGTGCTGTTTTGTTAGAGGAGCACAAGTTCTAATAAAAGGTCTAAGAGATAAAGAAGTTATGTTTTATAAGAAAAGAAGGATGTACAAAGTATTAAATTGCAGGGGTACCAATAATTGTGCCACATGTTGTTTTGTTAAAAAATAATTCGTTCTTGATGAGGGATTGAGTGTGTGATGTTATCGCATTACCTATTTAACTTATATAATGACTCACAATATTGCATACACTAATCTTTCACATTCATTTTTTCATTTCTTATTATTCTTATCTCATTCTTATTTATATATTTTTCTAGTTTTTACATTGCACAGAACACTGCACCTCTAACCCATACTGTGAAATACACATACTAATGTTTACAGGTATGAATGTGTGTGTTAGAGAGAGAGTATGTGTATGTGTGTGTGTGTGTGAGTGTGTATAAGACTGTCCTTATTGTATTTTTCGTGCACTGCTAGCATCTGTATAACCAAAGTCAAATTCCTTGTATGTGTGAGCACACTTGGTCAATAAAGTCTTATTCTGAAGTGTGAAATAAAGCTTAATCACCAAACAGAGAATTCCTATAACCATTTTACTCTTCTTTACCAGGGGTGCCAATAATTGTGGAGGAGACAAACCATCACTGCATGTTCAAGAATGTTGGGTATGCTGAGCAAGGCTTCTGCTGTCATGTCAGAATCATAAATGATGAGGATCGGCATAGGAACTCGAAAGCTTGAGCTGGTCATTACCAGGTTATGATGCCCACCTGGGGTTGGAAATCCAACATCTTGCACTGACTGTACTTTTTATTTATCCTGTAGCGCCCTCTATGGGCCAAGAAATAGAAAAACAGCACATTGACTAGTAGTTTGATACAGAATTGTTTTATTACAAGGTTATTTTTTGGAGAACACAACAGGTAGTTTGAGGTCGATTATCTGACTGAACTGAGTTTTAAAATAGTTTTACTTTTAATCAGGGCAGTTGTAGCCTAGTGGTTAAGGTACTGGATTAGTAATCAGAAGGTTGCTGGTTCAAGTCCCACCACTGCCAGGTTACCACTGTTGGGCCCTTGAGCAAGGTCCTTAACTCTCAATTGCTTAGACTGTATACTGTCACAGTACTGTAGGTCGCTATGGATAAAAGCGTCTCCTAAATGCCATGTTATCGACAACTATATTCATTTGACAATCAATTGTTTGGAATCTATAAGTTGTTTCTTATTTTATTAAATAAACCAATAAAACGATAATCTTAGATTATTTGATCTGATGATCAAATCTTGGTTTTTAAGTTTTAATTAACTTTCCAATTGTCAGTAACACACACACACACATATAGGAACAATTTAGAGCAGCTAATACACCTACTGGAATGTTCTGAAATGTACGTTAATAACCCATAATGAGCAGTGGTAGCTTAGTGATCAAGATACTAATCTGCTAATCACAGGTTGTTGGTTTAAGCCCCACCACAGTCAAACTGCTATTGTAAAGTTCCTGAGCCAACAAGGTTTATACTTTCTTGAATGGACGCTTGTTCTTGGAAACTGAAACTAACACTGATACGTGTATATGTGTGTATTTAAAATCATGTACAATAATGTAAACATTTATATATGACATAAAATCAAAGTAACCTTTTGCTGGTGAGACACAGGCGGAGGATAAAGACTGAATTCAGAATCGAAGGTCTTAAAAGTGTCCTTTAAAAAGTAAAATTTACATTATCTTATTGTTTAGACGCCACAGATTCATATTCGTGTACAAATTGAAGCCGAATAAACAAATAAATCGATAAATTACAACACAAATCTGAATAAGTTTCGCTTCGCATTGCTAAAACGCTTCACACCAAGATTGCTGAACATGTCAGGATGGCCGAGCGGTCTAAGGCGCTGCGTTCAGGTCGCAGTCTCTCCTGGAGGCGTGGGTTCGAATCCCACTTCTGACAATACTTTTCCACTTCTAATTTTATTTGATTTATTTAGTAACAATTTTTTTGTGTAATCTCTTTACAAACACAAGCTCGAAATGTATTTATTTAAGCAAACAAAAATGCAAATTAGTGGAACAGCCTAACAAAAAAGCTATAATACTATAATACTACTCTAATTTAACTAGGAAAACCTGGAATAAACACATTATTGAACTCTTAAACATGAAGAAAGGAACAGTGAACTAAACATACTTAAAATAGAACAAAGATTGTTAAAATTCAGTTAATCACAAAATTCCTTATCAATATAGTGGTTAAGGACAGAACAACAAATAAAGGCTAAACAACATAAGAGTTCGTAAGAAATAGTTATTCTAAACAAATAATAAATAAATACAAGAAAAAAATACATCCCTGTAAGTAAAATCCCACTTAAAGCAACAAATTAACTTCCAAAAATTACAGCTACAATTTTCAATACTGTGGGAATTTTTTTCTGTTTTCATTCATCAAAGTTTCAAAACTAAACTAGCTACAGCAACACCAACAAGAAAATATGATTTTGTCACATAATAAATAATTATACAGCTTAATCACATCTCTTGAACTCGAGAAGAGCTCCTGCCGTTGACTCCGGTTCACTCCTCTGAAGCCTGTGAAGAACATGTACTGAAATGAAGACATTAACGTCTACGAGCCAGAATCACTGCTAGAAATGTATTAAAGTTCCCTAGTGAACATATACACCGATCAGCTATAACATTAAAACCACCTCCTTATTTCTACACTCACTGTCCATTTTATCAGCTCCACTTACCATATAGAAGCACTTTGTAGTTCTACAATTACTGACTGTAGTCCATCTGTTTCTCTGCATGCTTTGTTAGCTCCTTTCATCCTGTTCTTCAATGGTCAGGACGCCCATTGACGTTATTTTCAACACTGCAGCGACACTGACATGGTGGTGGTGTGTTAGTGTGTGTTGTGCTGGTATGAGTGGATCAGACACAGACTGAGACTGAGAATAGTCCACCAACCAAAAAAATATCAACAGCGACCCGTGGGCAGCGTCCTGTGACCACTGATGAAGGTCTAGAAGATGACCGACAGCAATAGATGAGCGATCGTCTCTGACTTTACATCTACGAGGTGGGCCAACTAGGTAGGAGTGTCTAATAGAGTGGACAGTGAGTGGACACGGTGTTTAAAAACTCCAGCAGCGCTGCTGTGTCTGATCCATTCATACCAGCACAACACACACTAACACACCACCACCATGTCAGTGTCACTGCAGTACTGAGAATCATCCACCACCTAAATAATACCTGCTCTGTGGTGGTCTTGTGGGGGTCCTGACCATTGAAGAACAGCATGAAAGGGGGTAACAAAGCATGCAGAGAAACAGATGGACTACAGTCAGTAATTGTAGAACTACAAAATGCTTCTATATGGTAAGTGGAGCTGATAAAATGGACAGTGAGTGTAGAAACAAGGAGGTGGTTTTAATGTTATGGCTGATCAGTGTAATCTAGTGTATGTAAAGTGCTTTATGTATGAAGCTGTATGTTCATACTCACCATGCATGGACGCTTTTACATCAACCGGCCTGAAAAACATGCACAACCATTAACATAAATCTGCAGCGTTAACATTTACATATTTCAACCAAAACACCTTAATTTTTTAAAACTGGTGAACCTGTTTCCACAGGGTTTCGCAAACGTCCTTAATGTGTTCTTCCAAGGCTTGGCAAAATCTATTTCTGGACACTGACATGAAGCTGTTTGGTTTGCCCAGGATGTTTTCAGAGTCCCCCTGCTTTTTTAAACGATATGTCCTATATCAGCTATGTACCCACCCAATCTTCAGCAGAAAGGAAGACCAGTTTATTCTTTCATGGCCCACAAAGCCATACAGTGATTTCATTTTCATCTAACGCTTCATCTTGATCAGGGCCGGCCTGGTGTCACCGTGGAACAAAGGAACACCCTGCGCAGGGCGTCTATCCGTTGCACAGCTTTGTTGTTCGTTCTGACAATTCGTCCACAAATTTGAGAGTTTGCACAACTGTTATGTACTGTAGGTCCTGGTAAATAAAAAGATAGAAGACGGGTGTATTTTCTTTTCCACACGACTCGAAGGAGTCATGTTCATTCGATATGAAATCCAGTGTGTGAGGAGGACATTTACATTTTCAGTATTTAGCAGATGATTTTATCCAAAGCGACTTACATTACAGTGACAGTATACAGTCTAAGCAATTGATAGTTAAAGGCCTTGCTCAAGAGCCCAACAGTGACAGCCTGGCAGTGGTGGGCCTTGAACCAGCGACTTTTTGATTGCTAGTCCAGTACCTTAACCACTAGGCTACAGCTGCCCAACACATCGGGCAGGTCAATCAATGCATTTATTTATGCATTTATTCCCAACTTTTAGCATATCAGATTACCTAATTGCATTACACTCTCCTCTACTGATGCCTACCCTGATTGAGGAGAGCGAGACTGACACGCCCCCTCCGACAAGTGTGCAGTAGCCGACTGCATCTTGTCACCTGCGTAAGGTGAGTTCATATACAGACCAGCATTGTGTGTAGAAGAGCCACACCCTGATCAGAGCGTTATTCCTCCTTTCTGTGCAGACGGCATCAATCAGCCAGAAAAGGTCGTAATTGCCTCAGTTATGAGGAGTCGCTTTCCGGCTCCCATCCTATATGAACAACAGCCAATCGTTGTTCATGTAGGCGCCCAGTCTGCCTGATGGCAGAGTTCAAAATGTCAGCTCTGGTGTGGTAGTGTGTTTTACCGCTGCACCACCTGAGCGCCAGGTCAATCTATTTTACTACCTTTTGTTTTTAAAATGGGCCGTTGTAGCCTAGTGGTTAAGGTACTGGACTAGTAATCCTAGGGTCACTGGTTCAATCCCCACTACTACCAGGTTGCCACTGTTGCGCCCATGAGCAAGGCCCTTAAGCCTTAATTGCTTAGGTAATATACTGTCACAGTACTGTAAGTCACTTTGGATAAAAGCGTCTGCTAAATGCAGAAAATGTAAATGTAAAATGGGATGCCCAGCAAGCTCATGGTCAGGTGTCCAAATACTTTTGGCTATAGTGTATAACAGTTCTTCGGTACAAGAACAGGAAATCAAAATCTACTTACACTGCCTCAAACCAGATGGAACGTCATGACGTGTTCCGTGTCCAGATTTATGTTTGAAGCTTGAAGCTTCTTCACCAGACCAGGTCGCATCTTCTAATGTTCCATGTTGTACTTCTGCTATTTCTGATTGCGATTGTTCAGAAATTGTACGACGTAGGCTCTGCTGAAACCGGATTCCGAGCACAGCGTCTACGTACGAAGCATGATCGGCATCGTACAGCGCTTTGGCGATATTCTCGTCTCCTGTGAAGGCATCTACCTCCCACTGCACCTCTGAAACAAGCTGTCTGAAGAATATCTGGAGGTTCTTCTTATACATGCATTCTTGGAAGAAGGTAACTGCGTCGTCAGACCACCGTACGCTTCCGACTGGCTTAATTCCTCTCAGAAGGCAAGGGTAGGTTAGTTTCGGTAGTGCTGCAAGTTCCTCGGGAAGTTCTTTAAGTCTGTGGGCGCTCTGGCGTAGCAGACTTTCACAGTGACCATAATCCACCAGGTTTAAGATTACCGATGCGTCATCACATTGTTTTATTTCGGCTCTGCACCATTTATTCTTGTCACCAGGCTTTAACAAGCAGCCAGCACCAGGAATCAGGTGAGATTCTGGTAGTGAAGACAGCTCTTCTGGAAGGTTCTCGAGGATGTTGGACACTGCATTCAAGGTAAGCAGGCAGTCCTCAAGAAGGATGTAAAACTCACCGGGTGTTGTGACCGCCGCTGCGAATCCAGAGTACTCGTGATCAGTTTTAACAGGGGTGAGGAACAGGCGCTGGACCTGATCCGCTTTGTTTATGGGATTCTCTGGGCAAGTCTCTGATAAAATCAGCACAACGTCATCCTGCACATCTCCACCAACGTTGTTTGACTGTTCCAAACCAAACACGCCCCTTGGATTCTCTGATACACCCATATTCCAGTTGTCTGGGGTAGCTTGTTTCTTTCCATGTTTCATTTTGTAGGAACGTTCAGGCCTGACTCTTCTCCTTGCTGAATGCTTCTTTCCAGAGATTCTCCACTGAACCACCTTGTCTTTGGTCCCAATTACAAACTTCTCTAGCTGTGAATTAGATTTCTCGTCTTGCTTCAGGTTGGAGTTCTGTTTTTCATGCTCATTTAGAGCTGCGTCTAGATCTTGACCTGGGTTGGCTTGGTTTGAAGCTGGAACCACCTTGATATTTTCATCAGGAGTCGACTCAAGCAAGGGGTCAAGAATCTCAACGCTCACCTTCCACATGGAGCCAAGATTCTGCACAAACTCAATCATCAGGGGTTTATTTTGTGCCTCTTTGGTGAAAGACGTAACATCCTGGACGTTACGGGGTTTGGATAACGTGCAGGTGATGCTCAATCTGGACTCGGACAAAAACCTTCTCGCTAAATGGTACATGTTCTGCTTCTCAATAGCGGTTGTGTTTCCGTAGTCGATAAACTCAACTGTTATGATACCGCTAGATGCTATGCCAGTGACAACAGCTCGATATAAAGCATGGTCTTCTTCATACACGGCCACGACCAGATCCCCAACTCTGACCTCTGAGGTAACAGGTTTCTTGCTCTCTGTGAAAGCGTCGCTGTTGAGTTCCTCGACCATTTTAAGAATCCTCGGTTCATCAGTTTCCATCTGGATGAAGAAGTTGTCAGAAGAGCCACAATGCGAAATAAACCCCACATCTTTGAAGCCTGGAGCTAGTTTAGTGTTTGGTAGGTCACTCAGTTTGGGCATCATCACAGAAGGTTGCACTTTGAAGGAAGTCTTAATGTTGTCCTTTTCTTCCAGGACTTTTTTACTCTGTCCCATTAGCTTTGTTCCATCTCTGTTCTTGCCTTGAACGGTCTGATTGTGATATTTTATTTTCGGAGAATTCTTCTGGCAAGACTGCCTACTTCTTGGTGTTGATTTGTTATGATTAGACGTCCTCTGGACCACAGTTTCGGCACGACTTCTAGACGCCGTCTTGCACTTGCTGAGGTCAGAAGACACCTTTGTGACCTTTTTGCTTCGGCTACTTTGCTTCGTGTTTTCTTTCACCGCACGTTTCTTTTGAGCGTGAACTTCGAACAGCTCTTTAACCTTCTCGTTGACGTGGGTGTCGCCGTCAAACAGGTCGCAAACGAAATGTCCGCTTTCGTTCGCAGCTACAAACTCGGCCCGGAGTGTCTTGTTGAGGACGGTTTGGTTAAGCCATGCATTCACTTCAGACAAATGCTCATCCTCCGGAACCCCTGCTAGGCTACACCTCAAAGCCTGCATGGGCGTGAACAACAAATCAACCGCCTCTCTTGGGATGGGCAAGACGTTATCAATTTCAGCAACCTGCTTGTTTCCAAAGTCCACAAAGAACGCGTTCAAGTGTCGAGTGGATTTAGCGGGCCAAACGAACGACCTGTACCACATGCCGTCACCGAAATATTTGGCCAAGCAAACCGTCCCGGTTTGACCAGCATGTCTCAGTTTTAACAGCTCTTCACTTTCTTTCATAGTTCTCTCCATCAGCTTCTCAACGATCTCAGTATTTCTGTCCAGCTGGAGGTAGACTTCCCAAGGACTGACGGCATGCGTGCAGTAAACCAGCTCCTCATCTCCAGCAGCGATGTTAAATGAAGAGTAAACAAAGGAGCAAGGACAGGCTGATGGAACTAGTTTCTTCGGACACCGTATCTCCACAGCGACACCTTTTCCTACGAGATACGCGGTGGCTCGTTGGACAGGCGTGTACAGGTCAACCACGTTGCACAGGCCTTTATTTACCACAGTGAGCTGGGAGTAAATTTTGCAAGTCAGATTTAACGGTCTTATAGAAACGAAATCTTTCAACAGGGCGCTCGCTTCTTCAGACCAAACGCTCCCTTCAGCTGGTTCGATAAGGTTGTACAGACTACACGGAAACGCCTGCGCTTCAAGCAAAAAGAACTCCGGCATAAGCGCCCGGAGGTTTTCCAGCTTTTCCTGCAGAACCAAGCCATAGTCCACAAGAGTCACTTCAACATCAGAGGTCTTTCCTCCGGTGATGTATCCTCTATACCATCGATCATACTGTTGAAACCTGACGGCGCAACATACCCTGTGTGGCTGCAGAATGGGCGAGTTCGTCTTGTAAAATGCTTGCAAACGTTCATTTAATTCCTCCAGATCAACTTTGTGTTTGGTGTTCTGACACCAAAAATTCGAAGGAGAACCAACATATGTGCACTGGACTGTTATTTCGATGCCAGGTTGAAATTTTTGGGGTTTGAACAACTCCACGGCGCTGGGTTTTGGATTCACATTGGGGGCTTGTTCTTCCACGACCTTGTCCTGAGACGTCGCAGGGTTTTGTGTCCTCTGTGCAAACTGCTTGATTCTAAACTTCTCATTAGTCGTTTCCTTTTCTTTTTTGGGTTTAACGGACACACTGGTTGAATTGTATTCCCAATATTCCGCCATATTTACTCGGCTCATAAGGGCTGTGATGCTCTCACTGTTCTCCATGCCTTTCTCGAACAACTCGACAACAAAGGTGTCGTTCCTCCTGTGGACGACGTGAGCCACGAGCACTTTATTCTGCATAACGTTTCTGAAGAATTCGATCGACGCTACTGTCCAGACATCTTCCATCGGAGCGGCGTGAGCTAAGGAACAGCCGAGCGCGAACCCCGGTTCGGCAGCAAACTCCTCGGGTAGTTGCTTTATCAGCAAGCTTGGCACCTTTTCGGTGTTTCCAAAGTCAATAAAAAACACCTCCGCACCATTTTCTAGCGTATCCACCACCAGGGCTCGATAGTAATGCAGGTCTTGTTCGTACATGGCGCAGCAAAGTACGCCCGGCACCGGATCCTCGAAGATTTGTTCATGTAGTTGTAATCTACTGAAGTAGTCGGTCAGTTTGCTCATCATGGATTCAAAATCAGCATTTCTCTGTGCAGTTCTCATCCAAAAATCGTTCGGACTCTGTACATGCTCGACGTAACCCTCAAAGACAGAGCCTTCCACAAAGTCTTTCAAGAAATCATCATCTTTTGAGGTTCCAATGGTTTGAATCGTGTTGGCGCACCTCATCAGAACGTCGCCGTTTGTGATTTTATCGGAATATTTAGTTGGCACCGGTTCTGTCAGTGTGTCTCTCACTACACTGCTCAAAGTGACCGAATAGACGTTTCGCTCTTTGCTCAAGCCACTGACGGTGATCTTCATCTCCTTACCCAGCAATCCCTGCCTGAGAAGGAAGAGCTGCTTGTTCTTCACGTCTTCGACTTCGTCACTCAGGCAAGACAGAGAGCACAGAAAGGTCCCGATTGGCGTCAGGAGAAAGTCTGACGGGAGCTGATGGACGTTCTCGACGTTTACAGACTCACAATATCCGCAGTCGACGAAGACAACCCTGACGTGGGAGTTCACAGGTAAGCACTGGACGAACCCTCTGTGCCATTTCTGATCTTTACCCTTGATGGCACACAGCAATCCCATATTTTCGCCCGGATTATTTCTACAGGCGCTCGTTTTGGACTCGCAGACGAGCGCCAATTTTTCGGACATCCCTTTCAGATCGCTAGCGACAGACGAAAGCTGGCAGTAAAACAACTCGGGGTTCACTGCCGCGGTTATCCTGACGCTTTTCTTCTGCCCGACCTCTAACTTAGTGCGACTGAGCGAAAGGATATTTTCAAACCCGCATACGTTGGAAGACTTAAACGAGAGCTCCTGTACGATCTGTTTCTCAAGCAGCAAATCCGGAACAGGCTGAGAGTTCTGCTGAACTGGTATTTCAATCAGCATTTCCACCACAAACAGAAACGTGTCCGTATCTAAATGTCTGCACAAACTCAGTCGTAATAAATCCTTGCTTATTTCCGGTACTTCAAGAATAAGAACCTTGTGCGGCAGAAGACCGTGGATGTAGCCCTTGACGTGGCTCCCTATCAGAGATGAAAAATACTTCTCTGACGTTGCATCCCAACGTTCCTGCACCGGCAGCACGTTAGCAACAAAACCGCACACTATCTTAGGTGGGAGCACCAGCAAGGCGTCGGAGATTTGGGACAGATGGTTGGGTCCGACCGTAAGAACATTCCCATGATCCAGCAGGAACACTTCGAACGCGCCTCTCGACAAGTTTTGGATCCTTCCTCTGAACCATCTACTGGAAAGAACATCTCCCACCAAGCAAAAATCCCCGACTTCCAAACACCCCGGCGACTTGTGTGCATTCTGGATCTCCACTTGAAGAATGTTGTAGTCCAGCTCACAGATGCTAACATGCTGACCTTGAAAGTGGACCAAGGTATCGTCGGGATTGCAGTCGATGTGCGTCAACTTTAAGTCCACTGGCCAAAGCGTGCATGGTGCTGGGAGCTTCGGGTCCTCCTTGGACCTAAAACAATTTAAGTGTTTAAATTAAATCAAACAGATTTCACATTTAATCAGTTGCCTATTTATCATGTTCCTACTTTTATTTATTTATTATTTAAGTTTTACATTTACATTTTCAGCATTTAGCAGACGCTTTTATCCAAAGCGACTTACACAATGAGCTGAACACAATGAGCAATTGAGGGTTAAGGGCCTCGCTCAGGGACCCAACAGTGGCAACTTGGTGGTGGCGGGGCTTGAACCGGCAACCTTCTGTTTACTAGTCCAGTACCTTAACCACTGAGCTATCACTGGCCCACGTCATACACGTTTTACACCACGTCATACACTTCATTGTGTCATTTATGGCATGTTTGGTGTTATGTTTAGTTCATTTTATTATACATATATATACACTGATCATAACATTACAACCACCTCCTTGTTTCTACACTCACTGTCCATTTTATCAGCTCCACTTACCATATAGAAGCACTTTGTAGTTCTACAATTACTGACTGTAGTCCATCTGTTTCTCTACATGCTCTGTCAGGACCCCCACAGGACCACCACAGAGCAGGTATTATTTAGGTGGTGGATGATTCTCAGCACTGCAGTGACACTGACATGGTGGTGGTGTGTTAGTGTGTGTTGTGCTGGTATGAGTGGAGTTTTTAAACACCTCACTGTCACTGCTGGACTGAGAATAGTCCACCAACCAAAAACATATCCAGCCAACAGCGCCCCCGTGGGCGGCGTCCTGTGACCACTGATGAAGGTCTAGAAGATGACCGACTCAAACAGCAGCAATAGATGAGTGATCGTCTCTGACTTTACATCTACAAGGTGGACCAATCATACCAGCACAACACACACTAACACACCACCACCATGTCAGTGTCACTGCAGTGCTGAGAATCATCCACCACCTAAATAATACCTGCTCTGTGGGGGTCCTGACCATTGAAGAACAGGGTGAAAGGGGGTAACAAAGCATGTAGAGAAACAGATGGACTACAGTCAGTAATTGTAGAACTACAAAGTGCTTCTATATGGTAAGTGGAGCTGATAAAATGGACAGTGAGGGTAGAAACAAGGAGGTGGTTTTAATCTTATGGCTAATTGATATATATATAAAACTTTTGTTACTTGTACCTACAGAAATCACACCCTGGACCAAAGTACCAACTCAAATGGCTGGAGGTGAGGATTGACTTCAGGTCCTCAGGCCTACCTGTCTGTCTGCATCCAATCCATCTGAATCAAACCACAACCTCTGCAGACGACGATTCCTGCAACAGACCACACATCTGCAAAATAAAACACTAAAAGTAAACTTCATTATTATTACTTGTATTTCTTTACCTCAATTTAATTCTAGCTTTATCACTAATATTTAATGCACTAAAACTACTGTGTCAGTTCAGCCCTGCACTGTATTGCTAGATGAACAGAAGAATCCTTTGAATTGTTTAGATGACCTTGTACAAGCAGGAAGCAAATCAGTTAAAATAAATGATGTTTTTTAAAATAAAGAAATCTAATTTATCAGAAATAACACATGAGAGAACGACAGGTTCTGTGTTCTCGCCGCGATTCAGTCTCGTCTTTTCATCCCTACAAGCAGGACGGCTTTCATCAACACTGGAAATATTAAAGCACCTATTCATTCTAATATTCATTTCACTTTATTAATTCATTTTTACCGCTACTTTATCATGGTCAGGGTCACGGTGGGTCCGCAATGCAGTAACACTCCCCTCTCAGACATAGCCAATCATGTCCGTTTGTCACACCCAAACGCCTGGCACCTATTCACTCACTCACTCACTTTCTTAACCACTTATCCAATCAGGGTCGCGGGAGGAGTGGGCGGGGCTGTAGCCTATCCCAGCTTTTCAATGGGCGCAAGGCACACAGTAACACCCTGGGCACACATACACACACATATATGACATAACATATATGAATACAACATACACTGATCAGCCATAACATTAGAACCACCTCCTTGTTTCTACACTCACTGTTCATTTTATCAGCTCCACTTACCATATAGAAGCACTTTGTAGTTCTACAATTACTGACTGTTGTCCATCTGTTTCTCTACATATCTTTTTAGCCTGCTTTCACCCTGTTCTTCAATGGTCAGGACCCCCACAGGACCCCCACAGAGCAGGTATTATTTGGGTGGTGGATGATTCTCAGCACTGCAGTGACACTGACAGCGCCTCGTGGGCAGCATCCTGTGACCACTGATGAAGGTCTAGAAGATGACCGACTCAAAGAGCAGCAATAGATGAGCGATCGTCTCTGACTTTACATCTACAAAGTGGACCAACTAGGTAGGAGTGTCTAATAGAGTGGACAGTGAAAGGACACAGTGTTTAAAAACTCCAGCAGCGCTGCTGTGTCTGATCCACTCATACCAGCACAACACACACTAACACACCACCACCATGTCAGTGTCACTGCAGTACTGAGAATCATCCACCACCTAAATAATACCTGCTCTGTGGTGGTCCTGTGGGGGTCCTGACCATTGAAGAACAGCATGCAAGAGGGCTAACAAAGCATGCAGAGAAACAGAAGGACTACAGTCAGTAATTGTAGAACTACAAAGTGCTTGTATATGGTAAGTGGAGCTGATAAAATGGACAGTGAGTGTAGAAACAAGGTGGTTGGTCAGTCAGTGACAGTAACTCTTGCTAGCGAACACAAGCCGAAATAAATCAGTTTGTTGTGTTTAATTTAACATGTATTTTTTTTATAAACATTCTGAAATTCTGCTAAAGTTGTAATTTCACTGTAAACATTAATACGGTGTTTAGTTTTCTTTATTTTACCTGTTGACGTTCACCACGTGTTCATTCCTCTCAGTCTGCAAGGATGATTGAAGTGAATCTTTTCTGCCGTTGATTTCTAAGGTTCAGGAGTCGACTTCGAGTCAGAGCTTCAAACTAGGGAGTCGATTCCTGGTGTCGATTGTACACTAGTTTATTGTGGTTTTTGTTAGTTTTTTTGCATTGTTTTTATGTTCTAATAATCCAAATGTACATTGTGTGAAGTAAACTTCTATAGTACATAAATCTAAAGTGAATAAACACATTTATTCTGTAGTGTAACAATGATAAGGAAACGAAATGTCAGCATGACTGGGACAAAATCATACATTTCTACATTTTAATTATTAGTCAGATTATCATTTTAATGTTTATTTATCTTATTTATGTACAAAATAACGCAAAAGTTTGACTTCACTTACCATTAAAACTGTGGCACGTCAATGGTACAGCAGCGGGAGGCATGGTGGTTCGGTGGGTAGCACTGTCGCCTCACAGCAAGAAGGTCCTGGGTTTGATTCCCAGGTGGAGCGGTCTGGGTCCTTTCTTTGTATAATATGTATGTTCTCCCTGTGTCCACGCGGGTTTCCTTTGGGTGCACCGGTTTCCTCACACAGTCCTAAGACATGCAGTCAGGATAATTGGAAATACCAAATTGCCATTAGGTGTGTTGAATACATTGTGTGTGTGTCTGGGTCTGTGTACCTTGCGCTGGGATAGGCTCCAGCACCCCCTGTGACCCTGATTATAAGCAGTATACACTGATCAGCCATAACATTAAAATCACCTCCTTCTTTCCACATTCACTGTCCATTTTATCAGCCCTACTTACCATATAGAAGCACTTTGTAGTTCTACAATTACTGACTGTAGTCCATCTGTTTCTCTGTAGATGATTCTCAGCACTGCAGTGACACTGACATGGTGGTGGTGTGTTAGTGTGTGTTGTGCTGGTATGAGTGGATCAGACACAGCAGCGCTGCTGAAGGTTTTAAATACCATGTCCACTCACTGTCCACTCTATTAGACGCTCCTACCTAGTTGGTCCACCTTGTAGATGTGAAGTCAGAGACGATCGCTCATCTATTGCTGCTGTTTGAGTCGGTCATCTTCTAGACCTTCATCAGTGGTCACAGGACGCTGCCCACGGGGCGTTGTTGGCTGGATATTTTTGGTTGGTGGACGATTCTCAGTCCAGCAGGGACAGTGAGGTGTTAAAAACTCCAGCAGCGCTGCTGTGTCTGATCCACTCATACCAGCACAACACACACTAACACACCAGCACCATGTCAGTCACTGCAGTACTGAGAATCATCCACCACCTAAATAATACCATGATCATTGAAGACCAGCATGAAAGGGGGTAACAAAGCATGCAGAGAAGCAGATGGACTACAGTCAGTAATTGTAGAACTACAAAGTGCTTCTATATGGTAAGTGGAGCTGATAAAATGGACAGTGAGTGTAGAAACAAGGAGGTGGTTTTAATGTTATGATGGATCGGTGTATAAAGTGAGTGAGTGAGTGGACTGAAATGACTAAACTCAGTAATTAAAAGGGTGTGCATATACTTTTGGATGTACAGTATACATGTCTCTTGCACAGAGATGGCTCTGGATGGGGCTATAGTCCTGCTGAAAGGCAGCAGCTTTTAAGGAGGTGATGGGCACTCAGGTTAATCATTACCCCTCACAGTATGCTGCCAGGCTTCTGTAAATAAGATAAATGCCCCCAAAGCACTCGCCTCAGTGACCTACCATTCAGTCACAACACAGCTTTAATTAAGACTGTCAAGCTCCTACCTGTGGAGGAGGATAGATGATTCGATTTTAGGATTTTTTTATTAAGAAAAGGAAGAAAAAAGTAATTTTAAATAGTAGAAACAGTCCAGGACTGGATCTTCGCATCATATCTTCTTACTCTGGATATTAATAGGGGCCCATAATTTCAACTGAAGGATACTCTACAATTAATTCTGTTTAATTTTATTAATCTATATAAAATGCCAATGAAAAGGACTAGTGGAAGTGCTGTTAAAGATAACACACTTCAACAAACACAACCAACTAAAAACACCTACAGCGGTGCTGCTGATGATTACCCAACATACACGGAGGACCAAGAGGATCTTGCAAAAAGCGCTTTCTTTTTTGACAAGTTTGACGAAGAAGAGGAGGATTCTGGGATCAAATCAGGTGAGCCGTACGAGTAGGGACAAGTTTATTATTTAATATAATATATATTTTACAGCAGTGAAGAAAAAATAAATATAATAGTAATATAATAATATTAGTACAATATAATATAATAATAAAATAATATATAATATAAGAAAATATAGTAATATAATATAATAATAATATTTTATCCAAAGCAACTTACAATTATGACTAATACACGATTTGAGCAATTAAGGGTCTTGCTCAGGGGCCCAACAGTGGCAACCTGACAGTGGTGGGGCTTGAACTGGCAACCTTTTAATTACTAGTCCAGCACCTTAACCACTGAGCCACTTTAGATATGAATGATGTGCTACAAATATTATAAACTATTTAATAGAGGTAAAATATACATTTCACTTGTTTTAAATGATGTTAACTGGTATTTTATACACATACATTATATCATAAATTATTATACTTATTTTTATTAGTAGTAAAAGTAATATTATTCCTGATCTTGTCCGATCTCAGACACTAAGCAGGGTTGTGCTTGGTCAGCACATGGACAGTCGACTGCCTGCAAATACTGACTTGTATTAACATTATATTACAATTACCATTAATTATTAGTATTTTTTGTATTGATATATTGATATTGCATTTTAGTAAGAAAGCATTTCACAAATGATCAGGGCTTTTTGTTTTGTGTTGTTTTGTTGTAATATATTATAGAATAGATATAATAAATTATATTATTTGTAGAAAGGTATAAAGGTATTTCTTTATAAAAAATAATATATAATATAAGAAAATATAATAATATAATATAATAATTTATAATATAATATATATAATATAAAAATAAGATTACTGACATTTGCAGCATTTAGCAGACACTTTTATCCAAAGTGACGTACAATTATGACTAATACACGATTTGAGCAATCGAGGGTTAAGGGTCTTGCTCAGGGGCCCAACTGTGGCAACTTGACAGTGGTGGGGCTTGAACTGGCAACCTTTTAATTACTAGTCCAGCACCTTAACCACTGAGCTACCACTCCCCTTTTTAGATAGATTATCATCATACTAATGAATGACGTGCTACAAATATTATAAACTATTTAATAGAGGTAAACTATACATTTCACTTGTTTTAAATGATGTTAACTGGCATTTTATATACATACATTATATCATAAATTATTATACTTATTTTTATTAGTAGTAAAAGTAATTTTATTCCTGATCTCAGACACTAAGCAGGGTTGTGCTTGGTCAGCACTTGGACGGTCGACTGCCTGCAAATACTGACTTGTATTAACATTATATTACAATTAACATTAATTATTAGTATTTTTAATCATTGTTATTATTGTTATTGAGATCATGTAATTGATATTGCATTTTGTAAGAAAGCATTTCACAAATGATCAGGGCTTTTTGTTTTGTGCTGTTGTGTTGTAATATATTATAGAATAGATATAATAAATTATATTATTTTGAGAAAGAAAAAAACAAGAACCAAGAATAACTTATAATTGTAATTAATTAAAGGTATTTCTATATTAAAAACTCTAATTATTATATGATTTCTGTATGTTTGGTGATAAGTAATACACATACAGTACACAGTGCATTTATTTGTCATGTATTTGACAGAGGCTGATGAAAGCGTCGGAACGATCTCCTCAGAAGACGACCTGGACCACCTCGAATATTCAAAGCATTTCTCCTCAAGTCAAACCATAACAAAGAAAAGCATCAGTCAGATCATCAAGGATAAGAAGAAACAAACCCAGTTAACCTTACAATGGTATTTATACTTCAGCCAATCAAATCATCTTCCACATGCACATTTTACCAATATAATAAATCTCTACTTCTCTGTTCTGCATCAAAAATGTATATTACAGTGATAAAATGTGCAAAGTTTTAAATGTCGAGTTTATTTATTTTACTTCTCAGAAATACATTTCCCACAGTATTACTTAAACAAACTTGTACTTACTGTATAAACTTTTATCAATCAGGCTGGAGGAGAACTATATAGTGTGTGAAGGAGTGTGCTTACCTCGATGCATACTCTACGCCCATTACCTCGACTTCTGTCGAAAGGAAAAGTTAGATCCTGCTTGTGCTGCTACTTTTGGCAAGGTAAGCAGTAAATCATCAAAGAAATCACAACATTTACCTGTTATTCAATTAGACCAACGTATTTTCTGACTAATTACAGACAATACGGCAGAAATTTCCTCTCCTGACGACTCGCAGGCTTGGCACCAGAGGTCATTCAAAGTAAGAAAGAGATTACATGCAAAGTCACATTAATAAAAATATAATAATAATAATAAAAAGAATTCAGTGTTTAAGATGTACATGTGGTCCTGTGTGTTCCAGGTATCATTACTATGGAATTGGCATAAGAGAGAGCAGTGCTTATTATCATTCTGTGTATTCTGGAAAGGGTCTTACAAGGTAAACTTCATGTTTACGGTGTTTAAAAACAGAGAACTGTAAAATGATTTAAATAAATTAATAACATACGACCTTTCTGGGCTTCTGTATTGATGTGTATATTTTACACCATTATATTTAATAACAGTGGATTTACATTATTACCTCAATCTTTTCCTAACAGTGTTTTTTTATTACAGGTTCTCTGGGAGCAAACTCAAAAACGAGGTTATTATTTTTATCTTTACATTTAATTCAGCTCAGTGGGTAACACCTGTCTCCTTACAGCAAGAAGGTCCTGGGTTCGATTCCCAGGTGGAGTGGTCCGGGTCCTGGGTCTGTGTGGAGTTTGCATGTTTGCATGTTCTCCCTGTGTCTGTGTGGGTTTCCTCCCACAGTACAAACCGCTTTATTACTACCGCTTTATCCTGGTCAGGGTCGCCGTGGGTCTGATTTATACACATATGTACACATATAACTAGCAGCTCCAATTAACCTGACTGCACGTCTTTGTACTGTGGGAGGAAACCGGAGCACCCGGAGGAAACCCACTCAAATGCAGGGAGAACATGCAAACAACACAGAAAGGACCCGGACTGCCAGGCCCGGGAATCAAACCCAGGACCTTCTTATATATACACACAAACTGATCAGCCATAACATTAAAACCACCTCCTTGTTTCTACACTCACTGTCCATTTTATCAGCTCCACTTACCATATAAAAGCACTTTGTAGTTCTACAATTACTGACTGTAGTCCATCTGTTTCTCTACATGCTTTGTTAGCTCCCTTTCACCCTGTTCTTCAATGGTCAGGATCCCCACAGAGCAGGTATTATTTAGGTGGTGGATGATTCTCAGCACTGCAGTGACACTGACATGGTGGTGGTGTGTTAGTGTGTGTTGTGCTGGTATGAGTGGATCAGACACAGCAGCGCTGCTGGAGTTTTTAAACACCTCACTGTCACTGCTGGACTGAGAATAGTCCACCAACCAAAAACATCCAGCCAACAGCGCCCCGTGGGCGGCGTCCTGTGACCACTGATGAAGGTCTAGAAGATGACCGACTCAAACAGCAGCAATAGATGAGCGATCGTCTCTGACTTTACATCTACAAGGTGGACCAACTAGGTAGGAGTGTCTAATAGAGTGGACAGTGAGTGGACATGGTGTTTAAAAACTCCAGCAGCGCTGCTGTGTCTGATCCACTCATACCAGCACAACACACACTAACACACCACCACCATGTCAGTGTCACTGCAGTACTGAGAATCATCCACCACCTAAATAATACCTGCTCTGTGGGGGTCCTGTGGGGGAAAGCAGGTTTAAAAGGGTATATAGAGAAACAGATGGACACTGTATGGTAAGTGGAGCTGATAAAATGGACAGTGAGGGTAGAAACAAGGAGGTGGTTTTAATGTTATGGCTGATCGGTGTATATAGAACTAAAGTGTTTCATTTTTTATTTACAGGGAGGTTTCACACGTAAATACTCTCTCAGTTCTAAGACTGGAACACTGTTACCTGAATTTCCGAGCGCTCAGCATTTATTACTTCATGACACCATTTCAAAAGAGAAGGTTTGTTTACTTTAATGCCGCTCATTCGAGGGATCTTCAAAATGTTTCCACACTTTTTTTTTTTCTCTATTTATTAAGAAATCCAAAATCAAAATCATCCCCTACTGATGCATTTCTCCATCTGCTTTCACATCATCATCACAGGAAAATCTTCTTCCCCTTAAAGCTTCTTTCAGCGTCCAAAAAGGTGGAACTCAGTTGGAGCTAAATCGTGACTATAAGCGTCTCTCCATCTCTCAGACACGAGTGATTACTCCTCCTCCCACCCTCACCGCTTATAACCACAATACCAAAATATAAAAGTGCTGAAACTTTTTGAAGATCACTCGTATATAATATAAATCCTGACCTGTACACATAATCCACTTTGTTTTTACATCTCTGATTCAGGTCGACACGTTGATCATGATGTACAAAACTCACTGCCAGTGTATTCTCGACAACGCCATCAGTACCAACTTCGACGAGGTGCCGTCTTATTTCTCTTTATCTCTTTAAAATAAAACATCAAGCTGAAACGACTATAAAGTGATTAAATGTTCGTGTGTTACAGATTCAGAACTTCTTGCTCCATTTCTGGCAAGGTATGCCGGATCATCTCTTACCTCTGCTGGAGGATCCGGTGATCGTGGATATATTTTGTGTTTGCGACTCCATCCTGTACAAGGTGAGTTTCTGCAGAACTGCTGCTTGGATTTGCGATGGCTAGACGAAGATGCTTTCAGAGCATCTCCGAAACTGCAGCTCTTGTGGGGTGTGTCCCGGTCTGCAGTGCTCAGTATCTATTAAAAGTGCTCCAATGAAGGAACAATGGTAAACCGGCGACAGGGTCATGGGCGGCCAAGGCTATGGTTCTCATAGAAAGGTGTCAGAATACACAGAGCAGCACAGTTTGTTGCGTATGGGGCTGCAGAGCCGCAGACCAGTCAGGGTGCCCATGCTGACCCCTGTCCACCACCAAAAGCGCCAACAATGGGCGTGTGAGCATCAGAACTGGACCACGGAGCAATGGAAGAAGGTGGCCTGGTCTGATGAATCACGTTTTCTTTTACATCATGTCGCTTACCTGGGGAACACACGGCACCAGGATGCACTATGGGAAGAAGGCGAGCCGGTGGAGGCAGTGTGATGCTTTGGGCAACGTTCTGCTGGGAAACCTTGGGTCCTGCCATCCATGTGGATGTTACTCTGACACGTAGCTCCTACAGAAGCATTGTTGCAGACCATGTTCACCCTTTCATGGAGACGCCTCCCTAATGCTGTGGCCTCTTTCAGCAGGATGATGCTCCCTGCCACAGAGCTAAAATGCTTCAGGAACGGTTTGAGGAGCACAACTACCAGTTTGAGATGTTGACTCGGCCTCCAGATTCCCCAGATCTCAATCCAATCGAGCATCTGTGGGACGTGCTGGACAAAGTAGTCCGATCCATGGAGGCTCCACCTCACAACTTACAGGAGTTAAAGGATCTGCTGCTGACATCTTGGTGCCAGATACCACAGCACACCTTCAGGGGCCTAGTGGAGTCCATGCCTCGATGGGTCAGACAATATTAGAAAGGTGGCCATAATGTTATGCCTGATCGATGTAAATCATTAATGCTAAATAGAAGTATTTTTTAACTAGCAGAATCACTCCAGGTGCAGTACATAAGGCTAAACATAATTATTTTGTGTACTACAGGTACTGACTGACGTTCTCATTCCAGCTACAATGCAGGACATGCCTGAAAGGTTTGTTTTTAAGCTAAATGTTAAAACGTAACACGTATTTAATGATTATACAATATAATATTACATTTATTTAGTCAGTGTTGCTCTTAATACTTATAACCCCAAATCAGAAAAAGTTGGGAAATTGAAAATGCAACTTCATTCATTTATTAATAAACATTCATTCCTGCATTTCAGGCCTGCAACACATTCCAAAAACAGTTGGGACGGTAAAGCATTTACCACTTTGTAATGTTGCCGTTCCTTTTTACCACTTAAAAGAGGTTTTGGCACCGAGGAGAGCGAGTTAGCGATTTAGTGTTTCAGCTTTTATTTTGTCTCGTTCTTCCTGCAAACACGTCTTAAGATGTGCAGCAGTACGGGGGGTCGTCGTCATTTCAAAATTCTCCACACGTTCTCTATTGGGGACAGGTCAGGACTGCAGGCAGGTCGGTCCAGTACCTGTACCCTGTTTTTCCACAGCCATTACATTGGAATGTGTGCAGCATGTGGTTTTGGTCCATCCTAGATGTCTCCGAGCCCAGAGAAGTCGACGCCGTTTCTGGACATGGTTAACATAGGGCTTCTTTTTCACACAGTAAAGTGTTAAGTATGATTTGTGCAGTAACTCTGTATTGTAGAGCTGATAAAGGTTTGATAAACTAATCCCTCACCCATGTGGTTATATCAGCTAGTGTTGAGTGGAGGTTCTTGATGCCGTCTGAGGGATGGAAGATCACGAGCGTTCAGATTAAGCTGCACCCTCCACCTTTACACACTGAAATTCCTCCTGATTCCTTGAATGGTTTAATGATATTCTGCACTGTAGAGGGAGAACATGCAAATCCCTTCCAATCTTTCTTTGAGGTTCATTGTTTTTAAACATTTCAATCATTTTCTCACACATTTGTGGACAAACTGGATCCTCTGATCATCTTTACTCATCAGAGACTCTCAGCCTTTCCTGGATGCTGCTTTTGTACCAAACCATGATCACAATCACCTGTTCACATCACCTGTTTAACATCACATTATTATTTAGTTTTCACCTCATTATTCGCCCTAAATTGCCCCCGTCCCAACTTTTTTCGGAACTTGTTGCAGGCCTGAAATGCAGGAATGGATGTTTATTAATAAATGAAATGAAGTTGAGCAGATAAAACGTGAAATATCTCAGCTTCATCCTGTCTGATATCAAATAAAAGTCTAATAATGTATAATACTGATTGTGGTGCTGATGCTGATGTTCTACAGTGGTGATTAAATGGTGGCGATCATAAGATTTTAATTAACCTCGGGCTTATTTGTATTTAATATGTTTACTTAACGTGTAAGCACTTAAAATCTAAAAAGTTTATCAGAGAGCGTTTGTAATCAGCAAGGTCACATTTTGTTAGACATCTTGACGTACTTTAATATATTTGCTTCAATACATGAAATAATTAAATTGAAGTAATATATTTGAACAACACGATCAGTCTTTTGGCAGATATTAGAAACTTTGCCAAACACTGGGAGCCCTGGATGGTCTCGTCTCTGGAAAACCTTCCGAAAATCCTCTCAGAGAAGAAACTGCCCCTCGCTCGTCGCTTCGTCTCGTCGCTGAAGCGCCAGACGTCCTTCCTGCACCTCGCACAGGTCAGTATTTAACACCAGCTCGTCGGCTATGTCTAAATGTTAGGATGTTATTATTTTTTTTTATTATTCCCTTGGTGATGCTCTCCTGCAGATAGCCAGACCAGCACTTTTTGACCAAACTGTGGTGACGTCTATGATTAACGATATTGACAAGGTGGATTTAAACAGCATCGGTTCTCAAGCGCTTCTGTCCAACACCAGCGACCAGGACCTGGATTTCTACTCCGAATGTGAGTCACAGTCATTTTTTCAGGATTTTTTCATATTTTCAGGTTAATGCCAACCTCGTTTTGTGTGTTTCTTAACTGCAGATGATTCCATCTCTGTGTTCCAAGAATTAAAGGACCTCCTGAGGAAAAATGCGACTGTGGAGTCTTTTATCGAGTGGCTCGACTCAGTGGTGGAACAAAAAGTCATTAAGGTTTGTCAAAAACAAAAAATACCCCTATAACTTCATAAAGAACCAAAACAAAACATAATCTTTATTATTTAACAGCCGAGTAAACAGAACGGCCGCTCGGTTAAGAAGAGAGCTCAGGACTTTCTGCTGAAGTGGAGTTTTTTCGGAGCACGTGTGATGCACAGCCTGACCCTAAACAACGCCACAAGCTTCGGTACGTTTCCCTCTCTTTATATTTAAACCCTAAACATTTGTTTAAGGCTTTACTTCTACCACCGTTCGAACCCTGAGCAGTCTGCGGTTCGGCCAGGAAGGCACAATGCGCTGTAAAATGCGGCGACCCGTTCAGAGTAAACAAACCGTTATCTCTCAGACACGTGTGCACTGATTAGGACGAGGCCGGGTCTGGTTTGTTAGCTTTTGGTGGCCCTGCGGACACAACGAGCCAAAGGGAGTCACTTAGAGAAGCCATTACACGACCTCAGGGCACACACAACACACAAACACACACACACACACACACACACACACACACACACACACACACACACACACACACACACACACACACACACACACACACACACACACACACACACACACACACACACACATACACAACACACGAAGAAAGAAAGCTGTTAGCCTTCATATCTTAATCTTAATCAGCATGAATGATAAACATTTTTATATATATATATATACACTGATCAGCCATAACATTAAAACCACCTCCTTGTTTCTACACTCACTGTCCATTTTATCAGCTCCACTTACCATATAGAAGCACTTTGTAGTTCTACAATTACTAACTGTAGTCCATCTGTTCCTCTACATGCTTTGTTACCCCCTTTCACCCTGTTCTTCAATGGTCAGGACCCCCACAGAGCAGGTATTATTTAGGTGGTGGATGATTCTCAGCACTGCAGTGACACTGACATGGTGGTGGTGTGTTAGTGTGTGTTGTGCTGGTATGAGTGGATCAGACACAGCAGCGCTGCTGGAGTTTTTAAATACCGTGTCCACTCACTCCTACCTAGTCGGTCCACCTTGTAGATGTAAAGTCAGAGACGATCGCTCATCTATTGCTGCTGTTTGAGTCGGTCATCTTCTAGACTTTCATCAGTGGTCACAGGACGCTGCCCACGGGGCGCTGTCGGCTGGATGTTTTTGGCTGGTGGACGATTCTCAGTCCAGCAGTGACAGTGAGGTGTTAAAAAACTCCAGCAGCACTGCTGTGTCTGATCCACTCATACCAGCACAACACACACTAACACACCAGCACCATGTCAGTGTCACTGCAGTGCTGAGAATCATCCACCACCTAAATAATACCTGCTCTGTGGTGGTCCTGACCATTGAAGAACAGCATGAATACAGTCAGTAGTTGTAGAACTACAAAGTGCTTCTATATGGTAAGTGGAGCTGATAAAATGGACAGTGAGTGTAGAAACAAGAAGGTGGTTTTAATGTTATGCTGATCGGTGTACATCTGTCTATGAGTTCAAATATGATTAATTAATAAACATACATTTATATAAGGGGTTGTAATATTCAATATCCAAAAGTAACAAAGTGCTCGTCTATGTGCGCAAATCTACCCTCTGCAGGTTCCTTCCACCTCATTCGAATGCTTCTTGATGAATACATCCTGCTGGCCATCGAAACCCAGTTCAATAACGATAAAGAGCAGGATCTCCAAAACCTGCTGGATAAGTACATGAAGAACGCTGGTATGATCATTACTTCACTGGTATTAAATACCCTGGTACTGGTCTAGTTTTATTAAATGACCTGTTACTGGTACTGGTCTAGTTTTATTAAATGACCTGTTACTGGTACTGGTCTAGTTTTATTAAATGATCTGTTACTGGTACTGGTGCAGTTTTATTAAATGACCTCTTACTGGTACTGGTCTAGTTTTATTAAATGACCTGTTACTGGTACTGGTACAGTTTTTTTAAATGACCTCTTACTGGTACTGGTGCAGTTTTTTTAAATGACCTCTTACTGGTACTGGTCTAGTTTTATTAAATGACCTGTTACTGGTACTGGTCTAGTTTTATTAAATGACCTGTTACTGGTACTGGTCTAGTTTTATTAAATGACCTCTTACTGGTACTGGTACAGTTTTATTAAATAACCTGTTACTGGTACTGGTGCAGTTTTATTAAATGACCTCTTACTGGTACTGGTCTAGTTTTATTAAATGACCTGTTACTGGTACTGGTCTAGTTTTATTAAATGACCTCTTACTGGTACTGGTACAGTTTTATTAAATAACCTGTTACTGGTACTGGTACAGTTTTATAAAATGACCTCTTACTGGTACTGGTCTAGTTTTATTAAATGACCTGTTACTGGTACTGGTCTAGTTTTATTAAATGACCTGTTACTGGTACTGGTGCAGTTTTATTAAATGACCTGTTACTGGTACTGGTCTAGTTTTATTAAATGACCTCTTACTGGTACTGGTCTAGTTTTATTAAATGACCTGTTACTGGTACTGGTGCAGTTTTATTAAATGACCTGTTACTGGTACTGGTCTAGTTTTATTAAATGACCTGTTACTGGTACTGGTCTAGTTTTATTAAATGGCCTCTTACTGGTACTGGTCTAGTTTTATTAAATGACCTCTTACTGGTACTGGTCTAGTTTTATTAAATGACCTGTTACTGGTACTGGTGCAGTTTTATTAAATGACCTGTTACTGGTACTGGTCTAGTTTTATTAAATGACCTGTTACTGGTACTGGTGCAGTTTTATTAAATGACCTGTTACTGGTACTGGTCTAGTTTTATTAAATGACCTCTTACTGGTACTGGTCTAGTTTTATTAAATGACCTGTTACTGGTACTGGTGCAGTTTTATTAAATGACCTGGTACTGGTACTGGTCTAGTTTTATTAAATGACCTGTTACTGGTACTGGTGCAGTTTTATTAAATGACCTCTTACTGGTACTGGTCTAGTTTTATTAAATGACCTCTTACTGGTACTGGTCTAGTTTTATTAAATGACCTGTTACTGGTACTGGTCTAGTTTTATTAAATGACCTGTTACTGGTACTGGTCTAGTTTTATTAAATGACCTGTTACTGGTACTGGTGCAGTTTTATTAAATGACCTCTTACTGGTACTGGTACAGTTTTATTAAATAACCTGTTACTGGTACTGGTCTAGTTTTATAAAATGACCTCTTACTGGTACTGGTCTAATTTTATTAAATGACCTGTTACTGGTACTGGTGCAGTTTTATTAAATGACCTGTTACTGGTACTGGTCTAGTTTTATTAAATGACCTCTTACTGGTACTGGTCTAGTTTTATTAAATGACCTGTTACTGGTACTGGTCTAGTTTTATTAAATGACCTCTTACTGGTACTGGTACAGTTTTATTAAATAACCTGTTACTGGTACTGGTACAGTTTTATAAAATGACCTCTTACTGGTACTGGTCTAGTTTTATTAAATGACCTGTTACTGGTACTGGTCTAGTTTTATTAAATGACCTGTTACTGGTACTGGTGCAGTTTTATTAAATGACCTGTTACTGGTACTGGTGCAGTTTTATTAAATAACCTGTTACTGGTACTGGTGCAGTTTTATTAAATGATCTGTTACTGGTACTGGTACAGTTTTATAAAATGACCTCTTACTGGTACTGGTCTAGTTTTATTAAATGACCTGTTACTGGTACTGGTGCAGTTTTATTAAATGATCTGTTACTGGTCTACATACGTGTTAAACTGGTTGTGATGGGATTCTTTCAGATGCCAGTAAGGCCACGTTCACGGCTTCTCCCAGCTCGTGCTTTATGGCCAACCGTAGCAGGACGGGGATCGTCTCCAGCGATTCCACCGTGAAGAACGAGACCCACCCGGAGTTTGCGTTCCTGTCAGTGCTGGGAACACAGGGTCCCCTGGGGGCCAACATGGTGCTGTACCAAAGCACAGAACCCGACAGCTTTACTCTATCTGGTAATAAAGCCTTTACACAGAAATACCCAAAAATCTGAGTACAATGACCATTAAAAAATATATCACTATATGGCCAAAAGTATGTGGACGCCCCTCTAAATTATACAAAGTAATAAATGAACCAACAGTAGAGAATATAAGGTCTGTAACCCGCTAGGGAGAAACAGGGGACTGCACTGATTTGCTTATGGTTCTCTGCCATCAAGGCACCCAAACCAAACTCTCGGAAAGGCCCGGTTTGATCCGCCCGCCAAACTAGGGTGTTGTGCTGGTATGAGTGGATCAGACACAGCAGCGCTGCTGGAGTTTTTAAACACCGTGTCCACTCACTGTCCACTCTATTAGACGCTCCTACCTAGTTGTTCCACCTTGTAGATGTAAAGTCAGAGACGATCGCTCATCTATTGCTGCCGTTTGAGTCGCTCATCTTCTAGACCTTCATCAGTGCTCACAGGACGCTGCCCACGGGGCGCTGTTGGCTGGATATATTTGGTTGGTGGACGATTCTCAGTCCAGCAGTGACAGTGAGGTGTTTAAAAACTCCAGCAGCGCTGCTGTGTCTGATCCACTCATACCAGCACAACACACACTAACACACCACCACCATGTCAGTGTCACTGCAGTGCTGAGAATCATCCACCACCTAAATAATATCTGCTCTGTGGTGTTCTAGCAAAAGTTTGGGGAAGTTCAGATTCTTGAGAAAAGTCGATAAACGTGAAGCTCGTCTGATCTAATTATCTTAACGATCTTTTTTTAGATGACTTTGAACTAATTAATATTCCTTTAACCCTTTTCCCCAAACCATTTAAGTACTAACCATGTTTTCCCATTTTACCCTCCTGTGTTCATCCCAAAGCCCAGGTGAACTACCCCGACAGCGGCGGTCCGTTAATCACCCCTCCCATCTCCCCGGCCGTGGCGAACAGAGGCAGCGTGATCAACCAGGGTCCGATGGCGGTCCGATCTCCGAGCGGCTGCCCCCTCCAGCCCCACCAACCCTGCCAGGCTTACTCGGACCCCATGTGCCAGAGCCTGTCGACCCCCAGCTACTACCCTTCCTTCTCCACCTACCAGCCCACGAGCCTAACGCAGGTCCACACCCCCACGCCGGCCTACCAAGCTCGTGCTGAATGTGCACGCTACGCCGGATTCAGCGGCCAGCAGCTAGCCAAGGACTGCTGTACTAGCAGCTGCGCCACAGGACCCTACGGATCCAGGTCTTTACCGAACGGCTACGCGGCCACGCCCGACACCGGTATAGAGGCCCAGGCTGTGCAGCTGATGGATTCAGGAGGGTACGGGTACGCTGGGAATGGTGGAGAAAGTTCAGGACCAGCGTATGCCAGCACAGGACACATTGGTGAGCATGGATTTAACCTGTTACACTGGTTGACTAACTTGTCTGACTGGGCAGAAAAACTAGTGGCCAGACTAGTAGTGTCTTAGAACATGGGGGGTACAACAGGGCATCTCCAGTCTCAGCTGTTCATCAATAATTTTATCCTGGTCAGGGTCACAGCAGACCCAGTTTCACTAGGAAACACTGTGCAGAAGGCAGAAATTGAAGAGCTTCGACCACACCCATCCCAGACATAGTCAATTATGTATTTTCAGTCACCCAGTCGGCTGATAGCACTGCTGAGATTCAAACCATGAACCATGGATTTACTGGCAAATCTAGCTTTAAAAAGGGGGCATCACGCCCCCTACAAGGCAAATCGCTCTTCCAGTTCTCATGTCCCAACAAAGGAGCTGGTAAAGAGGGCACTGAGAAGCTGTGACATTAGGAATCCTTCCACCTGAAGCAACTTGAGAGAAATTGACAAATCACATGCAGCTGAGCCTCCGTGCTCCATCTGATGGCCAAACTAAACAGCGCAGAGGGACATGTGTAATTACTGTAATGGAGCTTAACTACTACAGTGCTACTAGCGCCCCCTCCAGGAAGAAGCTTCACACTGCTGAACCTGATATTTACATTTACGGTACCTAGAAGACGCTTCAGATTAAAGCGACTTACAATTATGACTAATGCGTTCAGTCAATGAAGATTAAGGGACTTTGTCAGGGACCCAACAATTGGCATTGGTAGGTATTAAACCAGCAACCCTCTGTTTACCAGTCCACCACTGAGCTACCACTACCCATGATTGACTGTATTGATGAATGTATTAATTAATAAACCCTTGAACCTTGACAGGCTTCTACGGGAACAGTGGTTATGCAGATCCTCCAAGGATGGGATCATTAATCGACCAGCACGTATCCGTGATCAGCACCGTCTGCTCCACCCGGTCAGTTTCTGCCTACACCGAGGTCAACGATCCTCTGAACATCCTGAACGACATGGCCTGCAGGAAACCCGCCGCTCCGTACTACCCTGCACAGTCGGCTTTAATAACACGCTCAGCAGGTCAGTAACGAGCTCCGTACAGACAGATTTGACAGATACTGCATTCATTAACAGTGCTAACTTGCTGGTGTCGGGCGGTAGCATTAACACATTGAGTTTCTTGATAATAAGATAATAGCACTATTAACTACCTAGTACAGCGGTACTTTGAAACAGGACGTCAATCGGTTCTGGGAGTGGTGTTGAGTTTTAAAGACGTTGAGTTTCGAGGTATTTTTTCCCATAAGGATGTTTGGAGAACCTGTTAATGCGTCCATGGTCCCGTGGGGCTGCAGATATTTTAGTCTCATGTAAAATAATGAGGTTGTTTTTGACACTTAAACACTGAAAATAACACAAATATAATATAAACACACTGATATACAATTACTAACAGTTACACATCAATAAAAATACAATAAAAGCTGCACTTTAGTTTTACTTCTTTATTGTTTCCTGACGCTTCTTAATGGTGGAGATGCTTGATCTTGTCTTGAATACCGTATTCCCTTCAGCACCGGCGCATTCACATGAGAAGTGACAAAACCGCTTCTGCGTCGCTGTGCCGTTATTTCCTATGAAGTGTGACGGCGGTGCACAAAACTCAGCGTGACTTATTGTAGTAAAACAGCGAGTGAGGAATGTGATTAGTGGAGGAACTTATGAGCAGTAATAATGAAGAGAAGTTTAGTGCTCCTGTCTCCTTCTTTTACTACATTAAACCACGTTAAGCTTTATTTTCAACAAGAAGCGTTTTAGACTCCGGGAGAAGCTGATTCTGATTCTCACCATTTCTCAGAAGCTGGAGCTGTAACACAAGTTTAAAAGTGAAACAGGGAGGAGAATCCAGATAAACACAGATACATGTGGAGCTGTAACCCTGGATCTGACGCTTATTCCACACTGATGCAGATTCGCTGAGCAAAGCGGCTGTTCATTGTTCATTTGAAATTAAATTTAAGGGCACAAATTTCTCCACAAAGGGCGTCGAGTTTTAAAGATTTCAATTTAAGGGACGTTAAGTTATAAGGTACTGCTGAATTTTAAAATAGTCTTTAGTAGTATCATCACAACTGTCCAAATGGAATAAATCTAAACTAAATGAAGTTTACTGGACAGCGTGTACAGGACTGGAACGGTGCATATGTGTTTTAATACAGGCATATTTTTAAAAATAACATAAGATAAGATAAAATCACCTTTTATTATCCTACAGGGGACAATTTGCAATGTTACAGCAGTAAATTTTTTAAAGATATATAAACATATATATAAAATGACAAAAAATAACAGTATTTAAAATAGTTTAACTAATATTATACTGTTTTTAAAGGTACTGCATGAAGTTTGAAGCGAATCTTTTCTTTGCGTTTGTGTTGCAGGCTCGCCGATCGCCCCGGCCATCCAGTGCTCAGTCTCCCAGTGCATGTACAGCAGCGCTGCCCAGTATCACCACTCCCAGGAAGCACTGCTGCTGCACCACAGCAGCACCGAGGTGCGGGACATGGTGTCCTCCCTGCCCCCCATCAACACTGTATTCATGGGGTCGACCGGAGGACCACCGTGATCATAAATATATATATACTGATCTATAGTGAATATAAAGTATTAATATAAGTATTATTAGTGTATAGACGGATGTAGGTTTTGGACACAAATTATATAACGTTTGTGTACGTGATTTATAACGTTTAGAGTCGGGGATGAACTATCCTACACGTATGAATGTATTTTATTAGTTGTTATAACTTTATTAAGTTAAACTAGTTTTAAAAAATATGTTGTTATTTCATGAGCTCTCATAATAATGACGTCTAATAATTATAATCACTGGTACAAATGATTTTACATTTGTAAATGACAATTAAATAAAAATTAAAAAAAATTTTAGTATTTGAATGCATTAAAACCACCTCCTTGTTTCTACACTCACTGCTCCACTTACCATATAGAAGCACTTTGTAGTTCTACAATTACTGACTGTAGTCCATCTGTTTCTCTACATGCTTTGTTACCCCCTTTCACTCTGTTCTTCAATGGTCAGGACCCCCACAGGACCACCACAGAGCAGGTATTATTTAGGTGGTGGATGATTCTCAGCACTGCAGTGACACTGACATGGTGGTGGTGTGTTAGTGTGTGTTGTGCTGGTATGAGTGGATCAGACACAGCAGCGCTGCTGGAGTTTTTAAACACCTCACTGTCACTGCTGGACTGAGAATCGTCCACCAACCAAAAATATCCAGCCAACAGCGCCCCGTGGGCAGCGTTCTGTGAGCACTGATGAAGGTCTAGAAGATGAGCGACTCAAACAGCAGCAATAGATGAGCGATCGTCTCTGACTTTACTTCTACAAGGTGGACCGACTAGGTAGGAGTGTCTAATAGAGTGGACAGTGAGTGGACACGGTATGTAAAAACTCCAGCAGCGCTGCTGTGTCTGATCCACTCATACCAGCACAACACACACTAACACACCACCACCATGTCAGTGTCACTGCAGTGCTGAGAATCATCCCCCACCTAAATAATACCTGCTCTGTGGGGGTCCTGTGGGGGTCTTGACCATTGAAGAACAGGGTGAAAGGGGGTAATAAAGCATGCAAAGAGACAGATGGACTACAGTCAGTAATTGTAGAACTACAAAGTGCTTCTATATGGTAAGTGGAGCTGATAAATAGCCGTCTGGTATACCTGGGCTTAATTCTTGCTTTTTAATTGTTTTTATTAGATATTTTACACCAGAGATTAATAGTTAAACCGGATTCTTTACGGCCCGGTCGGTGATTACAGGCAGGAAACGGCACTGAAGAAGCCGCGGAACGGTCGGGTGTTATCTGCTCTCGTAGAGATTAGCCCATTTCTCTTCTACAATAGCTTTAGATAAAGGTGTTGACCGAAATCACAACCAATAGAAGCCAGCGGTTCGTACACACTGACCCTCGGGGAAGGAAAAGAGAGACGTTTTATTCCGGCGGTTCTCCGGGTCGAGCTTTTGTTGGTCTTTCAGCAGATGGAGCTAATAAAAGCGTAATGAGTAACGCTAGATCGGGCACGGCGCTTGTGTACAGAAATGATCGTCTCCGAGCCGTACGGTGCGTCTGTACTGCACGCAGGACGAAGATTTCCAGCGTTTGTTTCAGCGATTGTTCATAAAGGACGGAGAATTAATGATAACATCACCCGCGTCGTCCCATCTTTTATCCTCTCAGGTGGAAAATCCATTTGGTTTCGGGCCCCCGAGCCGGGAACAGATGGCCTGAAACGTAATGATTACAAAATCCTGATGGTAAAATAGTTTAATTACAAAGTCAATAACGCCCCCAACAA
This sequence comes from Trichomycterus rosablanca, assembly GCF_030014385.1. Lineage (NCBI taxonomy): Eukaryota > Metazoa > Chordata > Actinopteri > Siluriformes > Trichomycteridae > Trichomycterus > Trichomycterus rosablanca. Next base: position 39,644,874 of record NC_085996.1, read on the forward strand.
TCGGCCAAGCCGCGGCGTAAAAACAACAGAAGGCGGAACGCAAACTTTGGGAGAATGTTTAACCAGAACTTTGCATTAGGCCAGAGCCTCCATATGTACCAGATTCTGACCAAAGATCAACAGATCCGGTGTGATTACGCTGGATCTGTGTTTCCCTTACAGCTGAAAACATGCATGATATTTAATTCTGAATATAATACACAATAAAATATAAATGGTTTAAAAGTAGATTAATATATTTATCAACATAAAAACACATCAACACAGCAGAACCACAACATCTAGAACATGCATCTCATTACACCGGTTTGATAATCATCCATCCATCCATCCATCCATCCATCCATTCATTCATTCATTGTTTTACCACTGCTTTATCCTGGACAGGGTCACAGTGGGTCTGATTCACTGGGTCAAACGAGGAAAACACCCCGGACGGATCGCCAGTGGGACGGATCACAGGGCAAACACACACACACACACACACACACACACACACACACACACACACACACACACACACACACACACACTGTATATTCATGGGCACACACACACACTATAGGGACATTTTTGTACCTCTAATAAACCTGACGGGGCGGCACCCTGGTTTGGTGGGTAGCACTCACAGCAAGAAGGTCCTGGGTTCGATCCTATTCACCTCGCCTGGTTGACGTCATGACTGGGTTGCCAGATTCTGAATTTTACTTTCTTTATTTGTATTATTTATTTATTTATTTATTTATTTAATGTGGGATTTATTTCCTTTCAGTTTTTTTTTTACACAGAAAGGGAAATGTGCAGCATTGTTTTGCATAGTTTATAGCTACCTCAGAAATAAAAGGACATTCATTATTTAGATAAATAAAAGATAATCACAAATACAGGATTTTATTTTTTTATTTATTTTTAAGGGAAATAATAAAAGGGAAAAGGGAACTTTGTCATCATTTGTCTTCGATTTCATTTTGTTTAAAAAAAAATGGGGAAAAAATCGTATCGTGAACCCAGTATCGTGGATCGCATCGCATCGTGGGTAGAGTGTATGTTACATCCCTAGTGCAGACAAAATCTCCACTAGTCTGCTGGGTGGGAAAAGACGGGACTAAAAAGTGTGTAAGGACCCTGGTTAGTAGCTCGAGGCGCCTGTACAGAAGCGTAGATCAGCGCGTGACTCTCCGTGCTCAAGACCGATCCACCGAGGTACGAGTGAATACGAAGGGGTCGGTGGAGCTGCAACGCGTCTGAGGGAGGTCGTGTCAGGAGAATATACCCTCCTCAATACGCCATCGGGGTCTCCAGCAGAGGAAGAGGAACTGGATACGACTAAACTGGGATTACTCAAATCAAGTCTTGAAAGAGAGAGAGAGATTAACACCTTCATTTGCACGATGAGCTACGGCTTTAGTAAAGCAGCTCTGGTTGCTGATCTGTGTGGTAACCGAGATGTTGTTTTATCAGGTCTCTTGACCCCTGAGTACTAGAAAATAAAAGCGTGTACATTATAAGCCCACATATAACATTCTAAACTGTAATGTTAGTAAGTGGATCGGTGCATTAACACCGGCCGTGTTTTCTGTTCACTTTAGATGACACCGTCGAGAAGAAATCTGTAGCAACAGCAGCATTTAAGCGCTCGTGCAGAGCCGGTTATCAGCATCGTCCCACCTGATGGCTGATTAACTCGACGTTTAATAACCGAGAGTCTCAGTACGAGTTCCTATTAAAGTTCTGAGCAAATAAAACCTCGAAATTATTTATTTTATCCTTCATATTATAGTTGCTCGGCCTGTACTGGGTTTAACCGCTTCCTATCGTGCAGACTTTCGGCCTGCAGGAGGAACTTCGTACATATTAATCCTGTAGCTATTTATAGTCTTTTGGTCATTTATTTAGATTTAATAAACCTGAAAATAAATCCCAAATACAGCAAATTAAACCCCAACTACAGCAAAATAAACCCCAACTACAGCAAAATAATCCCCAACTACTGCAATATAAACCCGGCTCCTGTAAAGTAAACCCCAAATACAGCAAATTAAACCCCGCTCATGTAAAATAAACCCCAACTAGAGCAAAATAAACCCAGCTCCTGTAAAATAAACTTCAAATACAGCTAAATAAACCCCAACTACTGCAAAATGAACCCGGCTTCTGTAAAGTAAACCCCAAATACAGCTAATTAAACCCAGCTCCTTCTCATTGACGGACATTGATTTATTGTCCGCATTTTGAAAGCTGCTGAGTTTAGTCCCTTGACAGTATTTTTGTGTTCCAGCAACTTTATTCAGCTTGACTTTATTTAAATCACGATCTGAACCCTCAGCTCTACTCTGTTAGTCCACATGAGGGCAGTGTGACGCCAAGAACTAACCAGAACTTTCCCATCATCTCCTCTCCTAAATTCTCACTCACTTTCTAAGCCATTTACCCTAATCAGGGTCGCGGGGGGAGGGGGGTGTTAGAGCCTATCCCTGCCCTTAATGGGCGCAAGGCACACAGTAACACCCTGGACACACACACGCACGCACACACACACACAAAAGGCAATTTTAGAAGCCCCAGTTAAACCGACTGAATGTCTTTGGACTGAACATGCAAACTCCACACACAAAGGACCAGGACCGCTCCACCTGGGAATCGAACCCAGGACCTTCTTGCTGTGAGGCGCCCTGTGATTAAAACATTTTTTTTTTTGCCAATATTTATTGATAATTGAGGTTTGCACACTGTTACACACTTCTGTCCCATAAGACACATGCTGACACACTGTCAGTGGCGTAACTAGGAGCTCATGGGCCCCAGTGCAGTGCAAAAATAAAAAATAAAAAATAAAAAATAAATAAATATATATATATATATATATATATATTAGGGCTGTCGAAGTTAACGCGATAATAACGCATTAACGCAATCTCAATTTAACGAGATTAAAAAAAATAGTGCCGTTAACGCACTAATTACATTACGAGATTTTTTCACTTCTAAAACTAAAGCAATTCATTTTTCACCCACGGGAGACAGATTGAATTATTCTCACTGACCACGCTCACACGCACGTTTAATGTTATTTAGTTCCGTTTGACAAAAAAACCCCTTAAAAATAGAGCTAACAGTGAAGATAAACCGGTTACAAAAGCCGCGACCGCTGTTTGTGTTCAATTCTCTGTTCACAGTGTCGATACAAGTGATTCAGGAATCGATTCATTGTAAGCGCAGCGTAAATTTCTTTTCTCAGTCATCTCTCCGTGTTTACTGTTATGATGAACGATGCGGTTGTAAATAAACACCAAATACTACAGAACATTTTGTGTGACTCGCTTACCTTATAAAGCTCAGGCTTAATTATACTGGTTATTACCACAGAGCGGGAGTCGACTCAGAGTCGTTTACGATTTACCGAGGTGAACCACGAACGTGCTGATAGAATCGGCTCAGATGGGATCGGACTGTATTATCTTTTTAAAGTAAATATTTCAGAATCGCATCGCATGTATGATGTGCACAACGTTAATTACGTGCGTTTATTAATGAACGTTTACGTTAGCTTGTCAGAAGCTTTCTCAATAACGTCTGTGCGGTGTTTTTTTTTTTACAATTAGTGATGGCAAGCAACTGTTCCACTGCACTATTTTACACTAAAAACTACACTATCCCATAATGCTCCAGATTGCATCATTCTAAATAGGTATCGGCGAGTACAAAAATACATGTACTTGTACTCGTACTCGGTTGGGAAACTTCGTGTAGAAACGTCCATCAAACCATCGTCACGATACAACCACAGAAAAGTCTGTTACAATAACTGCGCATCTGACATCTATACGAAGTCAAGGGTCTCTGCTAGATAGTATTACTGCCTAATATGTGAGTGAATAAAACTCCATTACAGTTTTCTCTTGTCCCAGCAGTTTTTAACATAAGTACATTTAGCATAAAATATGTTCACCATTTTAATTGTAACATTTCACTTAAAATCCTTGTTTTCTATAACATTTACACAGATTTTTTTTTAATGCGATTAATCGCGATTAACTATGTAAAATTCTGAGATTAATCGCGATTAAAAATTTTAATCGTTTGACAGCCCTAATATACATATACATGTATTCTGATATTTTATTGTCTTCTAGTTGTTTTAATATTTTACTTAACAAAAATATTGTCATGTTTTTACTTGCTACTGTAGAGGGTGGGCTCACCTAGCCGCTGTGAGTGCTGCTCGTCCGGCGGGGATGCTATGGGTCATTTGCTGCATGCGGTGGTGGAGGTGTGGGAATAAAGGCACACCACAAGGTCACTTTAACTGTTGAGTCAGGACTTCAATGAGCATTACAGCACTTTACACCGCCCAGCTCCAGAACCCGAACTTCAATTCTGGGACCATAAGGCGAGACTCATATACAAAACAAACTAACTGCAGAATAGAACGTCCGAACACACATGTATAAACCAGGTGCTGCATTCTGATTGGCTGAGCTGAATGTCACTCACATATCGCCGCTACAATATTGTAATATAATTATAACGACTTTGAGTTCGGGGTTGAGTTCATGTCGTGGAGGGCCCCCCTCAGCCATGGCCGCAGTGCACCTGCCCCCCCTGTAGTTACGCCCCTGCACACTGTACCATCACATATATGTAAATCACCCATGCCATGGGCACTGATGTCCCTCATACAACGATTAATGTTGACTTTTGCATCTTTCACTAATAACAGTCTGGATGGTCCGTTTCAAATTATTTGATAGATTACAGCAACCAGGATGCATCTGAGCACAATTTGGAGAGCCATAGGGGTCTGAATACTTTTCTAAATAAAATAAAAAAGTTTTAAATCGTGTAAATAATAATAAAAAAGCATATAAAACATGTTTTCAGTTTGATGCTTTGAAAAAAAATAATGTACAAATATTATGATTCAACATACTGTCCTGAATTTTTTTGTTAACTGAGTTTTGCTCATTATTGTCCCATGAATGGTGAAAAAATGTATTTATTTATTTATTAGGATTTTAATGTCATGTTTTGCACACTTGGGTCACATTCATGACAGGACAGGTAGTTACTGCTTACACAAGATTCATCAGTTCACAAGTTTTGGAGAGTGGTGAAAAAAGGTATAAAAAGACAGAAGACTTTACATGAAAGAGCGACATGAAAGGCGAGGAGGCTCAAAATCACTTAAGATTCGGGGTCACACGAGGTTAAATCCTGGATTTGACTCCTGAATCGGCTCCATTTCCCAGATTAACCAAACAAAACCAGGACTGAGCAACAATTTCAAAGCTTCATGAGATCTTTTAATATTCCAAATCTGCAACGATTAGTGTCCTCAGTTCCCCACACATTCAAAGGTCTTATTAATTAATAGGAACGCTGATGAAACACGGGGGGAAACACGCCCCCGTCTTGCAGGAATCAAATTCTAAACGTGTTTCTATTTACAAACTAAGATGACGTGGATCGGTGAAAACTGGAAATTAAATAAACACATCACAGTTGTTTCTATATACTGCAGTTTACTAAACGTCCCAACTTTTCTGGAACTGGGGTTTGTAGATAAATAGAAAGAGGTTGCAAATATATCCCACACTCCCGAGAAGAGGGCGTGTCTAAATCCTTAGCTCCCTTAAAATGCTCCTACTGAGGTTCTTAATTCTGAGTGATGATCTGACTGAATAACGAGGGAGCGTCCGACGCCTCCTCAGCGCTGAAGATCAATCCCAGCATTCAGTGTGGCACAAAAACATTTCTCACAAAAAACTACAAACATGGTGGACGGATTTGAGTGTGGAGCAACCAACGGAGTTCTTTTCACATGTAAATAAATTCTCATTGATGTTTAATCTGTATAAAGGTGTAATTATACGAGTGTGGTTTATTTATTATTTATTTATTAGTAACAATCTCTGTGTAAGTAGAGCGTCTAAATAATCTGCTTTATGAGCTCCAGGTCTTATTAGAATCCTCTCTACTCTGTGTAGGAGTTGTCCATCAGTTTCTACATTTTGACTAACATGAAGCTCAGGAATTCCACAAGTGTGTGTGCGATAACCCGAAGCGAGCAGCGCGCCGGTGTAACCGTATTTAAAGAGCGGCGGCAGACATTGTAAGCATTTCGCTCATCGGTGGTAAATATCTGCAGGAATCTCTCAGCGTTGCCTGCCAGACGCGTCCTGGATGACTGGGCACTTCACCCGGGCCGGGCGGAGGCCTCACAGTGTTTAGGAATTATTATTTGGTAACATTTAATATTGTTGTTTTATTGCTAATATATGAAGAGAAGAATAGAGCTCAATCAACCTGACTGTTAGTTATAGTGAAGGGGACAAAACATGGAAATACACTGATCGGTTAAAACATTAAAACCACCTCGCTGTTTCTACACTCACTGTCCATTTTATCAGCTCCACTTACCATATAGAAGCACTTTGTAGTTCTACAATTACTGACTGTAGTCCATCAGTTTCTCTGCATGCTTTGTTACCCCCACAGGACCCCCACAGAGCAGGTATCATTTAGGTGGTGGATGATTCTCAGCACTGCAGTGACACTGACATGGTGGTGGTGTGTTAGTGTGTGTTGTGCTGGTATGAGTGGATCAGACACAGCAGCACTGCTGGAGTTTTTAAACACCACACTGTCCCTGCTGGACTGAAAATAGTCCACCAACCGAAAACATCCAGCCAACAGCGCCCCGTGGGCAGCGTCCTGTGACCACTGATGAAGGTCTAGAAGATGACCGACTCAAACAGCAGCAATAATCGTCTCTGACTTTATATCTACAAGGTGGACCGACTAGGTAGGAGTGTCTAATAGAGTGGACAGTGAGTGGACACGGTGTTTAAAAACTCCAGCAGCGCTGCTGTGTCTGATCCACTCATACCAGCACAACACACACTAACACACCACCACCATGTCAGTGTCACTGCAGTGCTGAGAATCATCCACCACCTAAATAATACCTGCTCTGTGGGGGTCCTGTGGGGGTCCTGACCATTGAAGAACAGCATGAAAGGAGCTAACAAAGCATGTAGAGAAACAGATGGACTACAGTCAGTAATTGTAGAACTACAAAGTGCTTCTATATGGTAAGTGGAGCTGATAAAATAGACAGTCCAAAGAGTTACAAAGAGAGTTTATTAAAAAAATCTTGAGGAATCATCTTACAACATGTATTAACCCCATTTCCAGAAAAGATGGGACGTTTTGTAAGTCATTGTATTATTTTAATCATTAAATAAAATAATTATGACTGTTACGACCAATTAAAACTGAGCTGCAGTCATTTTTTACCCTGTTAATATAACACGAGTGTAAGTGCTGTTGTTTGTGTTATTAATAATGTAGGTTAGTCACACCGGCCTTGTGTAGGTTCGCTAAATAGCCATAAACAAACGGACCCTAATTAATTTTGGGTCACGTGTTTGTGTCTCTGATTCTCCAGCTGGTCCTTCTTCACTTTCTGTCCCTCTATGATGCTTTTTTTATTCCATTAGCATCCAGAAGTGAAAAGACGCCTTCACACTTCATTCTAATACAAGTGGGTGCAGTAGAATGATAACTGCGCTCCGAATGAAAGGATCTCGGATCGGGAGGCTGATTTCCTGCCTGTTATGTTGGTTTCAATAAAAAATGGGACACGCTAACTGAAGATTAAACGCTAAGCATTATTATATTTAATTTAAAGGGTTCACAAATGTAATGTAAATAAACTTGATTTTATTGTAATTGATTAGCTTTTAGCTTCATCTGATTTAATTACAATCAAAAATCAAAGATTTGTTCATTCAGCTGTTTAGTCATTCTAATGTTTTTTATGCTGGATAGGATACTGTAAGATTAGATAGACAAGATACTATAAGACAGATAAGATACTATAAGATGAGATAGATAAGATACTATAAGATGAGATAAATAAGATAAATAAGATACTATAAGATGAAATAAAGAAGATACTATAGGATGAGATAAATAAGAGATAGGATACTATAAGATAAGATAGATAAAATACTATAAGATGAGATAAATGAGATAGATAAGATACTATAAGATGAGATCAATAAGATACTATAAGATGAGAGAAATAAGATAGATAATATACTATAAGTTAAGATAGATAAGATACTATAAGATAAGATACTATAAGATACTATAAAATGAGATAAATAAGATAGATAAGATACTATAAGATGGTAATGAAACGCTCGATCGGCTTTCTAACGAGTTCCTGTTTTACTTCACAACTGGGAAAAGTTTGGAGGTTTTTAATTATAAGCACATTTACAAAATAACGGATTCTATTCCTAATGGGACGCACGCTTATAAATGTAATAGCATCTGGAAGAACAGAAGCTAAGGTAAGCAGCGGTTATGATGTTTTTGCTGTGTTTGGGATTTTGGCCGCTGTGTCGTGATTTATCAAGCGCTTTTGTTTTGCAGTGAAAACAAAACGTATCAGTTGTAGCTTTTAACTGGAACCTTCTTGTTACAGAAATGACGGAACATCTCTGCTTTGCTCCAGGGTCCAACAGGCCGTCTGTGTTTAAACACCCCACCTACTTCTGTACTAACCTTGTATGTTTTTACCTTTAAGTCTTTGAGATGAGAAAATTCAAACCAGATGATTTAAAAAGGTGAAAAAGTTTTATTCATTCTGTTTATTTGAGCCGTGCGAAGTTTAAACATTGTCAGATCCGTTTTTCGGAGTCGTTATTCTGCGCTGAATAATAACATTTGACAGAATTTTCTGAGTAATACAAGACCAAGGATAAACCCGAGCTGCAATGATGAAATGAAATGCGTTTAATTTTATAAAGGTAATACTTTACAGGCATGAATTGAATTTTCTTTAATGTCTGAGCGTTTTTTATTTATGATTTTGTATTATTTTTTATCTGTCATCCTCCGTCTGAAGCCGATGACGTTATGAGAAAGCGATTATACCCAGATTGTCAATGTCAGGGGCATTTCATTTTTCCTTTCTTGTGCATCTACTTGCTTTCGGTGCTCTTGTTTTACCGTCTGTATTGACTTACTACTCCACCTTGTCTAGCTTGACCTTCTATTATAAGTTGCTTAGAAACCCGGGAGAAAAGATCGAGATGCTTCATCCCAGCTTTTGTGTTTTTCCTCTTTCATGCCGTTTTTTCGTCGGCCCCTATCCTGCCTGGCTTTATTGTGCCGAGTCGCCCATCCCGCCGGTTTCCTCCGGTCGGCGCGTCACCACCTCACTTAGCAGACTTTTAATTTATTTTTTGCTTTCACGCCTTTTTCTATATTATAAAAGGAAAATATTATATAGCGTCAATACAATCACGGTGGTGGATGGTGGAGGGTGGAGGGAAGGTTGATGATTTCAGTCGCTCTCTCATCAAATCCACCCATCACCCACCCACGTTAGAGAAAAGGGCTACATTCAAATCGTTTAAAGTGGGCACGCTGGAGGTGGAGCCGCCACCGCGACCGATAAGCGATCGTGTTTTGATTTGCACCTGTAGCATCGCTTCACGACGGCGATCTCTCCCCGGATAATGAGGCCGATCCTTGAATGGCTTTTCTGGCTGGTGTCGTCCTTTTCATCCCCGAGCCTGCCCTACCTTTTGTGCTGCCCGCCTCACCCAAAGCACCATGTGGGCATTCAATTAACGTCTTCAGAGACGGGAAGAAATGCAGGGTGGAGAGCTAACAAGAGAAAAAATAATAATAAAAGAAATAAAGAATAAAGAAGACGCCGGGCCCATTCCTGTCCTGTCCAGGCCTGGAGATCATCCTTAATTAGGAGATGTTTGGATTTAATGAAGGACGTGGCAGGATAACAGCGTTAGGGCGTCGCTCGATAAACACTCGTGTTTCTCCCTAAAGAAGCAAAGCTAACATGTGAGAAATGTTTTTATTGAAATGGCATCTTTAAAGCTGCATAATTCTGCTTTTATAGGGCGAGGAATGAATGACCCGGGTGGCATGAGCCGTCCTCCCGGGCAGGATGGAATTTATTCTTCTTATCAAGGTGCTCCTGAATGATCTGCGTGGTAATGAGGCAGATTGTTTAATTAATATGAATTTCTTCATAATTAGATCGTTAGTGAAGCTGCAGACGGATGTCATTAATCACGGCTCTGATCATAACAAATAAATAAAGGGAAAGATGCCATGTAGTGAAGCTGGTTCACTCACGCTCGCTTCATCTGCAGGCAGCAGCAAGTGGCTGAGCTCCAACGACTAATGCTCAAGATTATTAACATTATCAAATAATGATCATCATATAATAATTATAATAATATCACTCAATTATAATATAAACAAATTATAATATCACTAAATTATATCAGCAAATTATATTATCACTATTATTTCATCAAATTATAATATCACCACATTTTATCACCAAATTATTTCACCAGATTATCTCATCAAATTATAATAACACAAATAATATCACCAAAATATTTCCTCAAATTATTTTACCAAACTACAGTATACCACCAAATTCTCACTAAATTATCTCACTATTATTTTACTAAATTATAACATGACCACATTATATAATCAAATTATAATAACACAAAATTATCACCATCATTTCATGAAATTAAAATATCACCAAATTATATCATCAAATATACTGTATTATCAAATTATAATAACACCAAAATTGTATTTCCGAATTATTTCACCAGATAATATCACCAAATTATAACACTAAATTATTTCACCACCAAATTATATCATCAAATTACAAAATATCACAAAATGTAATGACCGAATTATAATATCATACATTTATCTCACCAAATTATATCACTAAATGATATCGTCAAATTATTATATCACCAAATTATATAATTAAATTATAATATCACCAAATTATATCACCAAATTATATCACTAAAGTTATATCACTAAAATTATATCACTAAAATTATATCACTAAATTATATCACTAAAATTATACCACTAAATTATATAACCAGATTATATCACCAGATTATATAACACCATTATTTCATCAAATTATAATATCACCAAATTATATCATCAAATTATTCACCAAATTATAATAACACTAAATTATAAAATAACAAAATATATTATCACCATTATTTAATCAAACTATATTACCAAATTATAATAACACTAAATTATATCATCAAAGTATATCACCAAATAATATCACCAAAACTATATCCTTAGATTATATCACCAAATTATATCACTAAATTATAACAACACTAAATTATATCAAAGTATATCACCAAATTATATCACCAATACTATATCACTAAATTATATCACCAAATTATAACAACACTAAGTTAGATCAACACCAAATTATTTCACGAACTTATATTACCACCAAAATATAATATTATCAAATGATTTCATCAAATTATATCATGTGATCTTTATTACATAAGAAGCTGCTGGAACATGAAAGACACCGGGTCTACAGTCAGGCAACCCTTACACCTCACACCCAACACCTCACCTCTTACACTTCACACATCGACTGAAGTTTGTTGCTGATCACACAGACATAAAAAGTCAAGGCAAGGTTTTATTATTTTTATGTTCTAATTAATATCAGACTTCTCTTTGATCACCTGAACAACATTTGCTCTTAACATAGGGTGGCAGTTTGGGTTTTCTTTCTGACCTCGGCAAGAGACCGCTGTTCCATGTCCTTTGTAATAGGTGCAATCAAACTAGCCCAATTTATATGGGCCTTGAGAAGTCATCAGCTAGACTCTTGATCTAATCTTGATCGACAAGGAACCACGAGGCCACGAAGTTCCAAGGCGTTATACTGTAAAATTCTGTACATACATTACACACCCAGCACATATACATACATTTATACATACACTATATGCTCAAAAGTATTTGGACACCTGAGAATGAGTTTACCGGACGTTCCATTTTAAAAACAACGGTATTAAAATAGAGTGATCTCTATGTGATCTCTTCAGCTAGAACAGCCGCTGTGAGAATTTGTGCCCATTTAGTAGTACAAAAGAGCGTTTGTATTTGTATGGCTTGGCGCTGATTGATCGGTCGATGTTCCGGTTCATCCCAGAGCTGTTGAATGGGGAGGTCAGGGCTCTGTGCAGGACAGTGGGTGGAATTTCAGCGTCCCGATTCTTTTGTCCATATATTATATGTTCGAGCACAGGTCGCTACACCCGGCTGGATGGAATTTAGGCTTTCGTATCAAAATACAGATGAATGATTCAGGTCTTAACGAGGCGGATACGCTAATTAACACGAATTCCGTGCTAATTAGATCTGTGTTATGTAAGTAAATCTTCAGACGCTCCTAATTACCCACAGCATTAATTAGTGTTATATATTATTCTTATAAGAAACAGAAGTATTACATGTATATTTTATTTCCTCTAAATAAAAGGTCAACACACAGATCACAGATCATCGCCCCTCACGAGATCCTCTGTCCGACCCTGTTTGTAAACCGAAACAAACACACGCGGCGTCTATTTCAGAAACACACACGCCGTTTTTTTGGCTCTCGTTCCTCTCAGGCCGTTTCATCTTCTTGTCCTTCTAGAATTACAGTGACCGTTTCTAACTAACGCCCGTCCGGCAGCGCCGAGGTCCGACCACATGACCGGTGGGTGATTCATGGGGACGCCCATAGAGCTGTCAGTTTTAGGGCAGGTGTGGAGGAACTGGCCGGGCGCCCAGACGAGGAAAAAGATTCTGACCTCATCCCGAAATACCGCGAGACGACGGAGCACGGGTCACACGACCCGGGGTAACGACCGCCGAGGCCATTTCTAGTCACGGAGATGAAACCCGAGCGAGCGAGTCCGGGCGGAGTCACGCTCAAGTCTTATGAGGGATGTTGTGACTGGAAATCTGAAGCGATTAAAACGTTTATACTTATTTATTATATTATATTTATACTTATTTTATTATTAAGCCTTTATCCAGAGCGACTTACAGTATACTGTCTAAGCATCTGAAGGTCAAGGCGACTTACAGTTGTGACAGTATCTAAGCAATTGAGGGTTAAGGGCCTTGCTCAAGGGCCCAACAGTGGCAACCTGGCAGTGGTGGGGCTTGAACCAGTGACCTTTTGATTACAAGTCCAGTACCTTAACCGCTAGGCTACAACTGCACTAAATTCTTTCTTTGCATATCGCAGCTGTAGCCTAGTGGTAAAGGTACTGGACAAGTAATCAGAAGGTTGCCGGTTCAAGCCCAACGACTGCCAGGTTGCTAGTGTTGGGCCCTTGAGCAAGGCCCTTAACCCTCAATTGCTTAGATACTGTCACAACTGTAAGTCGCTTTGGATAAAAAGCGTCTGCTAAATGCTGAAATGTAAATGTTGTTTGGAATCTGGGGTCAGAGTGCAGGGTCAGCGGTGCCTCTGGAGCAGAGAAGGTTAAGGGTCTTGCTCAAGGGCCCAACAGTGGCTCAGACACAGCAGCGCTGCTGGAGTTTTTAAACACCTCACTGTCACTGCTGGAATGCGAATCGTCCACCAACCAAAAATATATTGCCAACAGCGCCCCGTGGGCAGCGTCCTGTGACCACTGATGAAGATCTAGAAGATGACCGACTCAAACAGCAGCAATAGATGAGCGATCGTCTCTGACTTTACATCTACAAGGTGGACCGACTAGGTAGGAGTGTCTAATAGAGTGGACAGTGAGTGGACACGGTGTTTAAAAACTCCAGCAGCGCTGCTGTGTCTGAGCCACTCATACCAGCACAACACACACTAACACACCACCACCATGTCAGTGTCACTGCAGTGCTGAGAATCATCCACCACCTAAATAATACCTGCTCTGTGGGGGTCCTGACCATTAAAGAACAGGGTGAAAGGGGGTAACAAAGCATGCAGAGAAACGGTTGGACTACAGTCAGTAATTGTAGAACTACAAAGTGCTTCTATATGGTAAGTGGAGCTGATAAAATGGACAGTGAGTGTAGAAACTAGGAGGTGGTTTTAATGTTATGGTTGATCAGTGTATGTCGTTAATTAAGATGTAACCCTGAGCAGTTTAATGATGTGAATGTTAGCGTAGCTTAGCGTAGCTCTGTATCCGGTTCTATAATGTTGTTTTTTTTTCAGCAGTGTCCAGTTTTATTGAGACACGACCGCGATCAGGAATTCCTTCCACACATAATCTGATCCGGCGTGTTATACAGCGCTCAGGGCGTAGATGTTTAACACGGCGTGTTTCAGAGCGTAACAAATCTATTACTGCTGGTGCTCAGGATCTCAGGAGCCACAAGCTAAAGAGCAAATTCCTCAAATTCATTATTCAGTTGACCACTAAAAACCATCAGGATTTAAACAGGGAACTTAACCCTGCAAACCGAGAGACCACACAGGGTTCTTACCATCGTCTCTTCATTTTACACTTAACACGACTATAAACTGAGTTATCTTTAGTTATTTACTGTCTGTTTTACCACCGCTTCATTCTGGTCAGGGTCACAGTGGGTCTGATTCATTGGGAGAAAAGCAGAAAACCCCCCGGAAAAGGTCGTAAGCCGTCTCAGAAACTGTTAACGGACTTTACTGTCCGAACTTCCATTTATACGATCCATTTACTCCCGGCTAGCACCGCTACACATCTACACGTCATCAATTTTATGCAGTGTTATGCATATATAGTGTTATCTATATTTAGTGTTATTTATATATAGTGTTATTTATATTTAGTGTTATTTATATTTAGTGTTATTTATATATATATTATTTATATTTAGTTTTATTTATATTTAGCATTTTTTATATTTAGTGTTATTCATATTTTGTGTTATTTATATTTTATATTTTGTGTTATTTATACATAGTATTATTTATATTTTATATTTAGTATTATTTATATATAGTTATTTATATTTTATATTTAGTATTATTTATATAGTGTTATTTATATTTAGTATTATTTATATATAGTGTTATTTATATTTTATATTTAGTGTTATTTATACATAGTATTATTTATATTTTATATTAAGTGTTATTTGTATATAGTGTTATTTATATTTAGTGTTATTTATACATAGTATTATTAATATTTTATATTTAGTATTATTTATATATAGTATTATTTATATTTTATATTTAGTATTATTTATATTTAGTGTTTTTTATATTATAGTGTTATTTATATTTTGTGTTATTTATATATAATGTTATTTATATTTTATATTTATTATTATATATAGTATTATTTATACTTTCTATTTAGTGTTATTCATATGTAGTGTTACTTACAGTGGGGGAAATAAGTATTTGATCCCCTGCTGATTTTGTAAGTTTACCCCCTTACAAAGACTTGAACAGTCTATAATTTTTATGGAAGGTTTATTTTAACAGAGAGAGACAGAATATCAACAAAAAATCCAGAAAAAAAACATTAAATAAAAGTTATAAATTAATTTGTATTTAATTAAGGGAAATAAGTATTTGATCCCCTACCAACCAGCAAGAATTCTGACCCCCACAGACCGGTTATGTGCCCATGAGGCTACAAATTAGTCCTGTCCCTGTATAAAAGACTCCTGTCACAGAATCAGTTTCTTCCGTTCAAATCTCTCGACCACCATGGGCAAGACCAAAGAGCTATCAAAGGACGTCAGGGACAAGATTGTAGACCTGCACAAGGCTGGAATGGGCTACAAGACCTCACCTTTCTCAGAATCATTCTTACCCCACCAGGTGAGATCTTGCATGGAACTCCAGAGTGAGGGTGATTGACTGTGATCTTGTATTTCTTCCATTTTCGAATGATCGCACCAACAGTGGTCTCTTTCTCACCAAGCTTCTTGCTGATGGTCTTGTAGCCCATTCCAGCCTTGTGCAGGTCTACAATCTTGTCCCTGACGTCCTTTGATAGCTCTTTGGTCTTGCCCATGGTGGTCGAGAGATTTGAACGGAAGAAACTGATTCTGTGACAGGAGTCTTTTATACAGGGACAGGACTAATTTGTGTGCCTCATGGGCACATAACCGGTCTGTGGGGGTCAGAATTCTTGCTGGTTGGTAGGGGATCAAATACTTATTTCCCTTAATTAAATACAAATGAATTTATAACTTTTATTTAATGTTTTTTTTCTGGATTTTTTTGTTGATATTCTGTCTCTCTCTGTTAAAATAAACCTTCCATAAAAATTATAGACTGTTCAAGTCTTTGTAAGGGGGTAAACTTACAAAATCAGCAGGGGATCAAATACTTATTTCCCCCACTGTATATTTATTGTTATTTATATTTATATTTATATTTATATTTAGTGTGATAGTACTAATTATAACATAAATAATATATATATATATATATATATATATATATATGAATAACATATAACATATATAAAAAACGCTTAATATAAATAACACTAAATATAAATAACACTATATATAAATACTATTAAACATAAATAACACTAAATATAAAAATTTGAAATATAAATAATATTAAATATGAATACAATAAATATAAATGAAACTACTGAAATGTGTAGCGGAGCTGACCGGAAGTAAACAGGCGTGAAGTTTGGAAAGTAGACGTACATCAGAACTACAGTATATTGTGGTCAATAATGAGAGTTGTTATGATTCCCTCTTAACTTTACCATGTCTTCCACACACACACACACACACACACACACACACACACACACACACACACACACACACACACACACACACACACACACACACACACACACACACACACACACACACACACACACACACACACACACACACACACACACACACACAGTAAGGTGCTGTTGAAGGCTGGATGGTTCAGTGGTAGGATTCTCCAGATTCCCTGCAGCATAGCAGCGATGCTTCCCAGAGTTTCTGCAGCTTGTTATGAAAGATGCCAGGGATGCCTCCTCACGTCTATATTTTCATTTAGTCCGAATGCCTGGCACACTGTCATCGTAAACACGGGCGTAGGTGGGCATAGACAGAATAGCTAGTTCACACCCGGCGCAGTGAGAGAAGTCGTTCATTAACCTCACCGCCTCATTTACATAGCTGAGAGCCAATCACACGTACCCATGCCAATTAACGCCAGGAAACTCATCAGAGGGTCAGTGAACGACACCATGTGCACTGTATAACCAAAAGTATGTGGACACAAGGTCCATAAAGACATTGTTTGATGAGTTTGCCTGCACATCAACCACAAAATAAGCCAACGTCTGACCTAACAAATGCTTAACAAAAAATGGGCACAAATCCCCACAGACAGAAGAGTGGAGGCCAGGCTGTTAGCAGCAAAGTATACAAACAGCCACTGGATGTCCAAACACTCATCAGATGGCTCCATGTTTTAACACACACACACACACACACACACACACGTACCTCATTACAAAAATGGTAGCATACAATGGTATATGGTATATTAATGATATTTTGATAAAATATTGGTATATAATGGCATATACTGTAGGTATATAGGCAGAGTAATGGTATATTGTTATATACTGGTATATGAATGGTAGATGGGATATCAATAGTATATTGGTATATATTATAATGGTATATAATGGTATATAAATGGTGTGCTGGTATATGGTATGTTAATGGTATATATGTGGTATGTATGTATGTACTGTATGTATGTATGTATGCACGTGTGTATGTATATATGTGTGTATATATATATATATATATATATATATAATTTATATGGTATATTAATCATAGATGGTTTATAATTGGTACATTAATAATTGGTTTTTAAATTGTATATTAGTACATAATTATATATTGTATAATAATGGTAGATGATATATTAATAATATTTCAGTATATAATTATATATAATGGTAATTAATGGTATATATGAATGTATTAATTAATATTAGTATATTAACATATATGGCATATTCATGGTTAGTATACAGTTATATATTTTATATTAAAGGTAGATGGTGTTATAATGATATACAGTATATTACTGGTTTATTAATGGTAGATGATATATTAATGGTATATTGGTATATAGCTATATATAGTTTATTATTGGTATATAATGGTATATTGATGATAGATAGGTTATTAGTATATAATTATATATTATATAATAATGGTATATATTAATGTATTAATTAATATTAGTATATTAACGTATATGGCATATTAATGGTATATTAGTATATAATTACATATTGTATATTAATGGTAGATGGTGTTATAATGATATATATTAATGGTATATTAATGGTAGATGATATATTAATAGTATGTCGGTATATAGTTGTATATATAATAGCTTATTGGTATATAATAGTATATTAATGGTAGCTGGTATATTACTGAATAATTATATATTTTATAATAATGGTATACTGTATATTAATGGTATATATTAATGGTATATATTTATTGTATATTAGTTTGTAATTATGAATAGTATATTAATGCTAGATTATATTAATGGTATATTGGTATACAATGGTATATTTAATTGTATATTAACGGTATATATATTAATGGTAGATGGTATATATAATGGTATATTAATGGTATATATTAATGGTATATATTAGCTGTATTGTTGCTATTCTCTCTAGTCGTGTATAGTCAGAAACCCCTTTTATTTAGAGATGTCCCGGTGAGTGGTCGAGCTGTCATGCTCATGTTTGCGTTGCGTTTGAACTGGTGTCGTCCATTCTCCTCGTGTCTGTCAGGAACCTCGTGTCCAAGTATGGTCACTATGAGCGAGCTGTCACTGGGGGCCTTTGTGCAAAATTAATGGCCGACAGAGAAGGGCAAAAAAGTCAGGACAGCTGCCTCTGTCAGCACCGGAGACAGATCCGCTCCATCTGCTTCCCGATTCAGAATCCTGAACTAAACTCAGCGTTACGTTTGTCAGATTTACTCACATATATAAAATATATAAAAACCAACTCTAAATTCATCCCAGTTTAGATTTAAGAGGCACTTCGGTGTGTATGAGGACTCCCACTGTGCGTTTGGGGGCGCCCCCGGAGCGCTCGGTGCCGTGTGCAGGGTTGTAAGGTGAGATGTTTGCCCAGTGGAGTCGCTCGCAGGAGGTTCCTTCACTTCCACCGAACGGCCTTTCACGTTCAGCTAGCCGTGGCGGCGACTAAATCACGCGAACGCAAGAAAAAGTGCTAACAGCAGCCGATTCACCACATCTGTCCACACTGACCCATATAAATACACCACCACTGGGCTGAGAATTCCAGCCTCGGCATGCCAGCGAGCTTCAT
This sequence comes from Trichomycterus rosablanca, assembly GCF_030014385.1. Taxonomy (NCBI): domain Eukaryota; kingdom Metazoa; phylum Chordata; class Actinopteri; order Siluriformes; family Trichomycteridae; genus Trichomycterus; species Trichomycterus rosablanca. The sequence continues at coordinate 39,664,118 of NC_085996.1, forward strand.
TTACAGCGATTGTGTTTACATTCATGGATTATAAAATAAAGAGGTCTTCCAGGTCTAACGCTTCTGTATCTGTCAATACAAACTCCCAGGGAGGCCAGGCGCACTGTGGTCCTGACCAGGATTACGCCATGTTAAAGTTTTCTGGCGTCTAGTTTTCGTTTCTCTGGAGTTCTCTGTAGTTGTAACCAGAGGTGGCAAGAGTACTAAAATATTGTACTCAAGTAAAAGTACTATTACTTTAATGAATTTTTACTTAAGTACGAGTAAAATTACTAGTCTAAAAATCTACTCAAGTAAAAAGTAACTCATTTAAAATGTACTCAGAGTAAACGTTACTTAGTTACTTTTTTTAACAGGAGAGGGTGACAAGTGGATATTAATTTCACAATAGTTGTTTTTTATTCAAATATAATAGAAAAAACATGTTGATACAACATTTAAAACATTTAGGGATGTGTAATGTGTCGTTTTAGTACAGACCATCCCATAAAACTTTTTTAAAGTGGTTTGTATAACCACTAGTGATGGGTCGTTCGCGAACGATCCGATTCTATTGAATGCCTCTTTAAAATGAACTAAAGGAACCGAGTCGTGCCTTTGGGAGTCGTTGCCTCGCTGCCTGAACAAAAGAATGAAGAGCCATTTTTTTTAACGGCTCTTTAAAAAGAACCGAGCCAAAAGATCCGACTCCCCATCGCAGAATTTATTGCAGCAGTTTCCCAGACGCAATTTTTTAGTGTTTATTTTACTCAGTAACGGGTTTATTTAAAATGTAGCGAATTACAATTCCTAATACAAAACATACTTAAGTAAAAGTAAAATTACTGGTTGTAAAATTTACTTTAAAAAGTACAAGTACACAAAAAAACTACTCAATTACAGTAACGCGAGTAAATGTAATTCGTTACTTTCCACCTCTGGTTGTAACGTTAATGTTTTGAGTCGGGGGAAAGAAGATGGGGAGAGTTTTAGATCTGTTTCATGTGAGAGCGCCACCCAGAGGTCAAACAGTTCATCAGTGTTTTTAAAACCTGATTAATAGCGGCACGACGTTAATGTTATTTCTAAAATACATCACGAGCCATTTCATAAATGTACCAATATACCGTTATATACCACAAATACCATTACTCTTGCAAAAAGTGTCCAGACTTGTGTGGGCATGCCAGCAATATACCATCAATATACCAATATAACATTAATACACTTTATACCATTTATATACCAATATACCGTTTGATACCAGATACCGTTATATACCACAAATACCAGTTATCACTAATATACCAATAAAATATCAATATACCAGTATATACCATTAATATACTTATACCATTATATACCATTACTCTTTCAAAAAGTGTTCAAGCTCGTGTGGGTACACCAGCAATATACCATTAATATACCAATAAAATACCAATATAGCATTAATATATCAATATACCAGTATATACCATATACTATTAATATACTCCATACCAATATGCCAATATGCCATTATATACCATTACTTTTTCACGCTAGCAATATATCACTAATATACCAATAAAATACCAATATAGCCTTAATATATCAATGAAATACCACTATACTAGAGATGGGACGATCGGGGTTTTTGGCACCGATTCCGATCTCCGATCTCCTTTCAGGGACAACGGCCGATAGCCGATTGCGATCGGGGTTAGCAGTAAATAAAATAAATAAACTTAAAAAGAGCCTCACAGTGAAGATAAACCGGAGCAGCGTGCGCGTGTGTGTGTGTGTGTGCGCCTTTAGAAGAGACGCTTTGTTCACTGTATCGCTATAAGTGATTCATTGATTCACGAGTCATTTTTCGCGAAGCGCAAGTTTCTCTTCTCAGTTATCTCTCCGTGTTTACTGTTATTAATTAAATGTCGTGGTTTTAAATAAACACCAACTACTACAGAACATTTTGTGTGACTCTCTTACATTACAAAGCTTCATTAAAAAGCTTAATTAAACTGCTATTACCACAGATCTGTAACCGAGTCAGACTCGTTCCGTCTAAGGAGCTAAAAGTTCAGCAGATGATCCTGAACTAACGAATTTGGTAATTAATAAACTTTTGCCTCTGATTGGCTCTGTAACGTTTTCTGTTCTCATCTACATCACAAGTAAGAACCGCTTACGATTTACCAAAGTGAACCAGGAGTTTATATAACGTGCTGATAGAATCGACTCAGATGTGACCGGGTTGAATTATCTTTTTAAAGTAAATATTACAATCAGCAAAATTACATCGTATGTATGATGCACAAAGTTAATGATGTTATTTTAGGTCATGAAGAGCTTTCACTGTGGTTTCTGTACGATGGTTGATGAATGGTGATGTGATGGTTGGCGTCTGGATCAATCCACTGAGCTGTTAACTTAACATGGTCTTTATATATCACACGATCGGATCGGCTACTTTTAGGAAATATCGCCGATTGGCGATAGCATATTTTGATTAAAAATCGGCCGATACCGATTCATAGCCGATCGATCGTCCCATCTCTACACTATACTATTAATATACCAGTATATACCATATACCATTAATATATTCTATACCAATATGCCATTATATACCATTACTTTTTCACACTAGCAATATATCATTAATATACCAATAAAATACCAATATACTATTAATATACCAATATACCAGTATATACCATATACAGTTAATATACTATATATCAAGATGCCATTATATAGCATTATTTTTAACGTCAACAATATATCATTAAAATACCAATAAAATACCAATATAGCCTTAACATCAATAAAATACCAATATAGCATTAATATATCAATAAACCAGTATATAGCATATAAACCATTTCTCTTCCAAAAAGTGTCCAGGCTCATGTGTGCACGTCAGCAATATAACATTTATATACCACCTACTATATATACTGTTATATAACATTATATACCATTATACCATATACCAATATACAGTTAATATACAATTATATACAAAAACACCACGAATATACCAATATAGCATTATATAGCAGTATACCATTTATATATACAAGTCGTTTCATAAATGGCCTGCGGGTCGTATTTCAGACATCCCTTTTGGATTAGCTTAAACTTTAAAATCATGTCTTTCTAGCTTAAAATGTAATTATTTTATTTCTATGTAAAAATGTGATAAATTGTTTTAAATCAGTTTGGCAGTTTAATTTATTGTGCTTTAAATAAAATTCACCATATATATATATATATTTGATTTCTTTAGTATAAGCACCGAATGCTCGAGCTTTTTTTTCACAGATACTCTGTGTTAAAGTCCTAACACTCTTATATAATAGAGGTGTTGAAACATGGAACTGGATGGATGATTAAGAGAGCCAGGACGTCCTCGCTTGATCTGTCCAGGCCTGTAATGACTTCACTCACTGTAATATAGTGTCACATGGTTCAGTGTTTAGGATAAAGCAGCCTGATGGAGCTCAGTGAGCTTACAAAAAATAAATGCTCATTTAGGTTAGAAAAAAACTGCTGGAGGTATATTAATAGTATATTGGTATATAAAGGGTATAAATATATTATATTAGGGTATATTGGTATATACATTTATATGGTCTAATAATAGTAAATGGTATATATTGGTATATTGTAAATAAATAATAAATGGTATTTTAATGGTATATGGTATATTATAGGCTTATAATGATATATAAATGGTATATGGTATTTATGGTAGGTGGTATATAATGGTATATGTTATATAACGGTATATTGGTATATTAATGCTATATTTCTGCCATTCACCCATAAGTCTGGATACTTTTTGAAAGATTAATGGTATATATTGATATATAATGGTATATAATGGTATATTAATGGTATATTAATGGTGTATAATGGTATAGCATGGTATATTGGTATATTAATGTTATATATAATGGTTTATTGGTATATAATGGTATTTTGGTATTTTATTGGTATATTAATGGTATATTGGTATATAAATTGTATATAGTATATTAATGGTATATTGGTATTTTATTGGTATATTAATGGTATATTGGTATATATAGTGTATATAGTATATTAATGGTATATCGGTATATAAATGTTATATACTGGTAAAAGTGTATATTAATGGTATATAATGGTATATTGGTATATTATTTTTATATAATGGTATATTGGTATTTTATTGGTATATTGGTATATAAATTGTATATACTATATTAATGGTATATTGGTGTATATTGGTATTTATTGGTATATAAATAGTATTTTGGTAAATAAATTGTATATAGTATATTAATGCTATACTGCTGCCGCCACGTTTTAAAAGAGTAATGGTATATTGGTATTTTATTGGTATATAAACTGTATATAGTATATTACTGTTATATAGCTGCCATTCCCACACGAGTCTGGACACGTTTTGAAAGAGTAATGGTATGGTGGTATTGTACTGGTATATAATGGTATATATTAGTATATAAACTGTATATAGTATATTACTGTTATATAGCTGGCGTGCCCACAGGAGAGTACTGAGGAGAGCATTCTCACTCTATAATTGAGTTCTGTTGCAGTAGAATGATTTTTAATCACCCAGCCAGAGCTGAAAGTGCTTCAGTGTTTCAGATTCACTTTCCATTTTGGCCGCGTCCTTGATGCCGAGTTTTATTATTCGATCGGCCGCCTGAGGTCGATGAGCGCGCTAGCTCTTTATTTCTCTCTCACTTTGTTAGCCGTCGGTTTCACGACGTGTGTTCCGTGGACACAGACGTTCAATCACGTCCCTCTGATGACTTTATTTATTACGTTTCTTTTTAATTTAGGTGAAATTTGCTGTGACTTTTCACTCTGTCTGATCAATAAAAAATGAGTCGGTGCTGAGCGACACTCAGAGCTGGACGCTGTTTTTGGTTTTGGAGTGTTGACGGCGTGAACGATTATTAAAACGTAACGTATTAACCAGCATTTCAGGGCCGGACGTCCTCACGGAAAGTGGCGGCTTTAAACCAATCAAATACGAGTCGTTTCTTTTGACGTGTTCATAAACCAACGACAGGAAAATGTATTATGATGGTTCACTTCCAAAGCAGGACGAATACGTGTCAAAGGTCTGTCCACCCTAAAACTGGACGTATGGACACCCTAGCTGCTATATATTGTATAACTGGAACTCAACTGGTTGCAAACAATAAAATTGTACATTCATTCAATCTGCATTAGTGTGGAATAAGCGTCAGATCCAGGGTTACAGCTCCACATGTATCTGTGTTTATCTGGATTTTCCTCCCTGTTTCACTTTTAAACTTGTGTTACAGCTCCAGCTTCTGAGAAACGGTGAGAATCAGAATCAGCTTCTAAAACGCTTCTGGTTGAAAATAAAGCTTAACGTGGTTTAATGTAGTAAAAGAAGGAGACAGGAGCACTAAACTTCTCTTCATTATTACTGCTCATAAGTTCCTCCACTAATCACATTCCTCACTCGCTGTTTTACTACAATAAATCACGGTACGTTTTGTGCACCGCCGTCACACTTCATAGGAAATAACGGCACAGTGGCGCTAAAGCGTTTTTGTCACTTCTCATGTGAATGCGCCGGTGCTGAAGGGAATACGGTATCCCAACATCAAGCATCTCCACCATTAAGAAGCGTCAGGAAACAATAAAGAAGTAAAACTAAAGTGCAGCTTTTATTGTATTGTTATTGATGTGTAACTGTTTGTAATTGTATTTCAGTGTGTTTATATTATATTTGTGTTATTTTCAGTGTTTAAGTGTCAAAACAATCTCATTATTTTACATGAGACTAAAATATCTGCAGCTCCACGGGACCATGGACGCATTAACAGGTTTCACAAACATCCTTATGGGAAAAAAAATACCTTCGAAACTCAACGTCTTTAAAACTCGATGCCACTCCCAGAACCACAGAATTAACTGACGTCTAGTTTCAAGGTACCGCTGTATTTGTATTTTGATTTTGTGTGAGAAATGGCTATGTTTAAAATGTAATGTATGGTGCTGGTCGTTGCTCTTTAACCCAGGAATGTAACGGCATGTCATATGAACGGTCGGCATGGCAGTTAGCAAATATCCACCTTTATTTCACAACTTTGCGATCATTCCAGCACCCTGCGTTCCTGCCTTATTTCATCAGCCCCCCTAAACCTGTCAATCCACCCCCCGACTCCCCCCCTGAACCTGTCGATCCACCCCTCGACTGCCCAGCTGTCTCTGGGATCACGGCCCAGGCTGCTGATGGACGGCACATGACCGTGACACCAGCCTGCTCTCCTTTGTTGGAACCGAGCATGTGTTGTTAGAAGCGGCCGGCCCTAATTTTAACCATTAATGGGCTCGGCCCTGCCCGGATCCAGGATCCAGGGTCTCGCCCGAAATAGGCTTCTGAGTGACAGTCATGGGTTTGGATAAGAAGCCGGGCCTCGGGCCAACACGCATTCGAGCCTGCGTCTTTTTCTTGCGTCCCTTTAACGTCTTTCTCTGAAGCTCCTACCCTTGTATGTCCCACACGACCTGCACACCTTATCCCTCATCTTAAATAAACTTTATAAGTTTATTAAAGTTATAAATGCACCTCTGCCCTAGACGTGGCACAGGAAGGAATGACCTCAGCATATCGGGTGGCAGGTGACGTGATCTTGTTGACACTGGGTGGCTATCAGGTGCCCGGTGTGTCTGTCACCAACCTGAACCCACTCAGAGGGTTTCCATTAGCAAGTCAATTCAATAATGAGTTTCATTTTTGGATGTACCCCCGAACTCCCACAGACTTTAAAACACATCATTTTTATGCTGGATGCCCATCCTGATTCAACACATAGCTTCTGCTCCCGGGCTTGGGACCTGCACTGTCAAGTGCACCTTTCATTAGCATGGCTGTTTTAACACATTCCAAGTCTGACTTTTGCCGATCATGTCCGTGCAGATGCCTGACTGGCTGATAGCACCTACAAGATTCGAACCCTGTATCCCCATCTCAGAAGAGTGGGCTACTACTGGTTCTGGGAGCAGCGAGTTTTAAAGACGCTGAGTTTCGAGGTATTTTTTCCCATAAGGATGTTTGGGAAACCTGTTAATGCGTCCATGGTCCCGTGGAGCTGCAGAATTTTTAGTCTCATGTAAAATAATGAGGTTGTTTTTGACACTTAAACACTGAAAATAACACAAATATAATATAAACACACTGAAATACAATTACCAACAGTTAAACAATAATAAAAATACAATAAAAGCTGCACTTTAGTTTTACTTCTTTATTGTTTCCTGACGCTTCTTAATGGTGGAGATGCTTGATGTTGGAGTACCGTATTCCCTTCAGCACCGGCGCATTCACACGAGAAGTGACTAAACCGCTTCTGTGCCGCTGTGCCGTTATTTCCTATGAAGTGTGACGGCGGTGCACAAAACTTAGCGTGACTTATTGTAGTAAAACAGCGAGTGAGGAATGTGATTAGTGGAGGAACTTATGAGCAGTAATAATGAAGAGAAGTTTAGTGCTCCTGTCTCCTTCTTTTACTACATTAAACCACGTTAAGCTTTATTTTCAACCAGAAGCATTTTAGACTCTGGGAGAAGCTGATTCTGATTCTCACCATTTCTCAGAAGCTGGAGCTGTAACACAAGTTTAAAAGTGAAACAGGGAGGAGAATCCAGATAAACACAGATACATGTGGAGCTGTAACCCTGGATCTGACGCTTATTCCACACTGATGCAGATTCAGCTCAGATTCACACGCTGATGTCGAGTTTCAAAGATTTTGAGTTTAGAGGACATTGAGTTACAAGGTACCGCTGTATATTTTAATAGTGTTAAAAACTGATTTGTTATTCAGGCGTCAGTAATTCTGACCGCAGTGTGTTGCAATTCATTTACTTTCCTCACATTTGTTTTCATTACTTTGTGAGGTTTATCGGTATGATCGAGACCGTCCTCGAACAAATCAATCTAAAGTTAAATAAGAATGAGTATGTGGTCACAATCGTGAGCCGCTTTGAATAAAAATGTCGGCTAAATGCTGTAAACATCGTAGGTTTTAGTTTTTTTATTCCCTCTAATGTGTGACGTTTTATAAAACATCATTAATTAATAAATATCAAAGGATTTGACATTATGCAAGCTCTTTTTTTTAACGCCGTTCCATTAACAGCCGCGCTCGACCAGGAATCAGGGACACGCGGCGTCTGAATCCTCAAGGCCTGCCAGGCGTGAACCACGCATGAATATTCAAACAGCAGTTAAACGACTGACCTTGCTGTTTTAAGCTTTAATAATAGACCAAAACAAATGGAGATTGCTTTTAAACTGATGGAATATTAGAATGTGCTTATTGAATTAATAATCTACATATATTTTTGTTCTAACAGGGGTTCAGTCATTTTAAGCAGCTTCTAAACACCAGAAATGTAAACGTTAATGTTAATAACATACACCGATCAGCCATAACATTAAAACCACCTCCTTGTTTCTACACTCACTGTCCATTTTATCAGCTCCACTTACCATATAGAAGCACTTTGTAGTTCTACAATTACTGACTGTAGTCCATCTGTTTCTCTGCATGCTTTGTTACCCCCTTTCACCCTGTTCTTCAATGGTCAGGACCCCCATAGGACCCCCACAGAGCAGGTATTATTTAGGTGGTGGATGATTCTCAGCACTGCAGTGACACTGACATGGTGGTGGTGTGTTAGTGTGTGTTGTGCTGGTATGAGTGGATCACACACAGCAGTCACTGCTGGACTGAGAATAGTCTACCAACCAAAAATATCCAGCCAACAGCGCCCGGTGGGCAGCGTCCTGTGACCACTGATGAAGGTCTAGAAGATGACTGACTCAAACAGCAGCAATAGATGAGCGATCGTCTCTGACTTTACATCTACAAGGTGGACCGACTAAGTAGGAGTGTCTAATAGAGTGGACAGTGAGTGGACACGGTGTTTAAAAACTCCAGCAGCACTGCTGTATTTGATCCACTCATACCAGCACAACACACACTAACACACCACCTAAATAATACCTGCTCTTTGGTGGTCCTGTGGGGGTCCTGACAATTGAGGAACAGCATGAAAGGGGGTAACAAAGCATGTAGAGAAACAGATGAACTACAGTCAGTGATTGTAGAACTACAAAGTGCTTCTATATGGTAAGTGGAGCTGATAAAATGGATGGTGGTTTTAATGTTATGGCTGATCGGTGTATTACAATTAAGAAAGTGAGATTTTGTCTTTAATCACCAGCTCTGAATAGATCATTTTGGCACATTTTTACTAATTAATTTTAATAATTCGGTGGCCATGAAACTTGCAGCTAAAATACAAAGTTTTGTCTTGTGTTTTTTATTTCTGATTAAATAAAAGATATATGCACTAAAAGGATATGACCGGATGCTTTAATGTCCAGTCAAGGATATCTATTGAATGTTTTTAATCACAGTGCTGAACATTGTGTGTGTGTTTTAATGGTTTTTATAGTATTTATATATATATTTATATTCGGTTGCTGAATTTGCCAATCAGAAAATTAATTTCTGTAGTTTCACTTGAAGTGAAAAGAGTTCCGCAGCTATGAGTGGAGAATTTAGTGCCAAATCGAGGAAAGAACTGTGAGAAAAGGATGTTTCTTACATGTTATAAACTATCCATGATCAGGTTCTCACATGTTCAGCGCCTGGCTTGAGCGGTAAACCATCATCAGCGTGTGAATCTGAGCTGAATCTGCATCAGTGTGGAATAAGCGTCAGATCCAGGGTTACAGCTCCACATGTATCTGTGTTTATCTGGATTCTCCTCCCTGTTTCACTTTTAAACTTGTGTTACAGCTCCAGCTTCTGAGAAATGGTGAGAATCAGAATCAGCTTCTCCCAGAGTCTAAAACGCTTCTGGTTGAAAATAAAGCTTAACGTGGTTTAATGTAGTAAAAGAAGGAGACAGGAGCACTAAACTTCTCTTCATTATTACTGCTCATAAGTTCCTCCACTAATCACATTCTTCACTCGCTGTTTTACTACAATAAGTCACGGTGAGTTTTGTGCACTGCCGTCACACTTCATAGCAGCATGAAAGCGGTTTTGTCACTTCTCATGTGAATGCGCCGGTGCTGAAGGGAATACGGTATTCCAACATCAAGCATCTCCAGCATTAAGAAGCGTCAGGAAACAATAAAGAAGTAAAACTAAAGTGCAGCTTTTATTGTATTTTTATTGATGTTTAACTGTTAGTAATTGTATTTCAGTGTGTTTATATTATATTTGTGTTATTTTCAGTGTATAAGTGTAAAAAACAACCTCATTATTTTACATGAGACTAAAATATCTGCAGCTCCACGGGACCATGGACGCATTAACAGGTTCCCCAAACATCCTTATGGGAAAAAATACCTTGAAACTCCCAAAACCGACTGACGTCCAGTTTTAAGGAACCGCTGTAATTGAAGACACCTCTTTAAGTGTGAGGTGTCAGTGGAGTGTTACAACATTTATTAATATGAAATAAAAGCTCTCTGTCCTGCGTGGAGGCTGCAAGGGCGTCTGATTCAATCCATGTTCTGTCCCACTTCATTTTATCTTTAATAACGGTATAAAAAGATCCCTCGTCTGACGCGGTATTGAAATATCTTTAAAGCAGGAGGTAAAAGGTGAAGCTCATGTTCCACTCAACCATCATGAAAAGGTGTTTGTACTTTAGCCAAACACCGATTCTGGGATCGCAGACGAGTGCATACAATCAGCCACCTCACCTGCTTCAATACATTAATAACAGGTGAATAAATATCGATTATACAGAGCTGGGAAAAAGTATTTGCCCCTCACCTCACAACACGTATTCAAAAAATTGTTTTTTATTTATCAGCTTTTTTTTATTTTATTTATCAGCTCCACTTACCATATAGAAGCACTTTGTAGTTCTACAATTACTGACTGTAGTCCATCTGTTTCTCTGCATGCTTTGTTACCCCCTTTCATGCTGGTCTTCAATGGTCAGGACCCCCACAGGACCACCACAGAGCAGGTATTATTTAGGTGGTGGATGATTCTCAGCACTGCAGTAACACTGACATGGTGGTGGTGTGTTAGTGTGTGTTGTGCTGGTATGAGTGGATCAGACACAGCAGCGCTGCTGGAGTTTTTAAATACCGTGTCCACTCACTGTCCACTCTATTAGACTCTCCTACCTAGTCGGTCCACCTTGTAGATGTAAAGTCAGAGACGATCGCTCATCTATTGCTGCTGTTTGAGTCGGTCATCTTCTAGACCTTCATCAGTGGTCACAGGACGCTGCCCACGGGGCGCTGCTGGCTGGATGTATTTGGTTGGTGGATTATTCTCAGTCCAGCAGTGACCATGAGGTGTTTAAAAACTCCAGCAGCGCTGCTGTGTCTGATCCACTCATACCAGCACAACACACACTAGCACACCACCACCATGTCAGTGTTACTGCAGTGCTGAGAATCATCCACCACCTAAATAATACCTGCTCTGTGGTGGTCCTGTGGGGGTCCTGACCATTGAAGAACAGCATGAAAGTGGGTAACAAAGCATGTAGAGAAACAGATGGACTACAGTCAGTAATTGTAGAACTACAAAGTGCTTCTATATGGTAAGTGGAGCTGATAAAATGGACAGTGAGTGTAGAAACAGCACACCATTCCTTATTGGGTCAGTTTCCAACATATTTCTGAGATCATGTGGTTATATTAATAACAGAAGCATGTTGATTTTTAATGCAGAGCCATATGAGGAATGAAAGGAAGCTTTCACTGTTGTTTTGAGGATGATTTAAAATGTGAAGAAATTTATATGTGTACTGTATATATTTTTATATTACTATGTGTAGTGTTGCTTAGACCTAACCATTTGGGTATAATAAACACGTACTGAGCGTGCTCAGAATGCCATAATGAGGACGACGGTGTTAATGAGAGGGTGCGTCCGTGTGTGTGTGTGTGTGTGTACAGTAGCAGCCAAACGTTCAGCCGAAACGCCGCCAGCACTGAGTGATGAGTTAATCCGACATGGATGGATTGCAGTAATTTAGTCTAACAGAAGCAACAGGTGGGTCACCGCCGCATCGGGCCGCTTTAGTTATGGTGAGTGTAAAATCCTGCACTTATTCCCCCACACCCGTAGATTTTTTTTTTTTTTTTCTATAATATATGAGGGATCTTCAAAAAGTTTCCACACTCCCTCCATCACTTTTCTACATCGTCACCTTCCGATGCATTTTTCCAGCGTCGTAGCAACTTTTTAATGCCGTCAGCAACAAACGTTTGTGGTTGAGCTCGTAGCCACTGATGCGCCGCTGCTTTCACATCATCATCACATGAAAATCTTCTTAATCTTCCCCTTAAAGCAGTGGTGTCCAAACTTTTTTGTAGAAGGGCCAGATTTATCACACAGCGAACAACAACCAAATGTAAACATTCAGGTGCCAAACATGGTTTGGGTTTAAACTATAACAATGCATGGCTACCTTTGGAGTATTTCCTGGCATACATAACCATAACACAAAAGAGAAAAAAATTGTCTCATATTGAATAATCCTTGAAATTTTGTTATCTGGCTAACTCAGAATATCATGCTTTTCAAAATATTTTGATCTAATATTATGCATCAAAAAAGCATCAAAACACAGATACAATTATTTCATAGATCTATTAAGAAAAGCTTTTAATACTGTGTTGTGAATCAAGTTATTGACTGTAGCTATAAAAAAGTCCATATACATATTAGATAAATGTCTTTTTAAAAAACTACAAACATTAAAAATATAAATCATGTTTACAACCATGTGATTGAATAACCTGAATAAACTGTAGAAATGAAACATTATGCAGCAAACAAGTTTCACTTCTTTCTCAAACAGTACCTAGGAGGAGGAGGAGATACGTGGTTTTGATGGACAGGTCTAGCAGCCAATGGAAATACTCATTACAGAAATTGCATAATTTTCATTCATCTTTTCATTGGTCATTTTGATATTCGCTGCTATGGACAGACATAGATTTATACCCACAATCAACACATCTAAAAAAGTGAACACTGCTAAAAGTGGAGATACGTGTTTTTCATCGGACAGCGACGATAATCTATTTATTTTTACTGTTTGATTGTGCTGGCGGGCCACAAGTAATGCAATTTAAGACAGAAGATGCGGGCCGTATAAAATCCGACAGCCCGCGGGCCGGACTTTCGACATGCCTGCCTTAAAGCTTCTTTCAGCTTCCAAAAAGGTGGAAATCAGATGGAGCTAAATCCGGACTATAAGCGTCTCTCAGACTCAACCGATTACGTCTCTTCCCTCCCTACCTCACCGCTTATAACCAAAATATACAAGTGAGGAAACTTTTTGAAGATCCCTCGTACTTCAGGGTTTATGACGCCAAAACCGGTAAAGTAAGTAGAAGCACCGTTTCCGCTCTATCAAGTTTCAACAACTTTCTATAAACAGTTCATTAAACAATTACTTTATTTATTCATTCATTTTCTGTTCTTATTTTTTGCCTAACTGTTGATCCTGCTGATTTCAGGTCATCTGGCAACACTTGTTGAATGTCTGCTGGCTTTTCCTTTACATTCACTGATTCATTCATTATCTGTTTTACCACCGCTTTACCCTGGTCAGGGTCCCGGTGGATGCGATTTACTGGGCAAAAGGTAAGAAAAACCACCAGATAGGTCACCAGTCCATCGTAGGACACACACACACTCACACACACACACACACACATTTAGGGCAACTCAGTGTCCTAACTGCACGTGTACGTGTAACTGCACGTCTTTGGACTGTGGGAGGAAACCGGAGCTCCCGGAGGGAACCCACACAGACACAGGGAGAACATGCAAACTCCACACAGAAAGGACCTTCTTGCTGTGAGGCGACAGTGCTACCCACCGAGCCACCGAGCATAATTTCACTTAACTCCTAATGCTCATGACGTCTGTTTTTTTTTTTTATGGGGGAAGACGTGGGGGGGGGGGGGGGGGGGGGGGCAGTATGTGGGGGGAAGTACGGTGGGTAGCGCAGTTGCCTCACAGCCAGAAGAGCCTGGGTTCAATTTGATTCAATCCCTTTCTGTGTGGAGTTTGCATGTTCTCCCTGTGTCCACTTGAATTTCCTCCCACAGTCCTGGAGCTACTAGAAAATTAAGGGTAAAGGGCTTTGCTTATGGACCCAACACTGGTGTTTCCGTGATGATGGGGCTTGAACAAGCAACCGTCTGATTATTAATACCAGTGCAGTAACCACTAATCCAGCACTGTTCACACAAACACTGCAATAAAAGTGTGTGCAGCCGTCGTTTATCAGCGCGCCAGCTCAGCAAACTGTCAGTGTGAGACGATTTCACCCACATGCCGTGTTCTGTGTGTGTGTGTGTGTGTGTGGGACAGGTGTCTCACACAGCCTTCCAAAAACAGACACTCTCTGTTTCGCATTTCAATCTGGAACCCCGCATGTTCCCCACCAGTTGTTCCTGTTCACGTCGTACCCACACAGTCCCACAGAACCATCAGCAACACGTGTCCCACTTCCCACGACCGCTTTTATCCTTAAACATATTCATATTAAAGCTCGTTTTTAATTTTAATTGTTTATTTTATTAATGTCACCATAGAACTGTATAAGCCTCCCAACCACAAACTGGAACCATTAAATCCCACATTCAATATAAAGTTCACCAGTCTCAGTTCAGTCTGTTTTAAATCATTACAGCCATAACATTAAAACCACCTCCCTGTTTCTACTCTCACTGTCCATTTTATCAGCTCCACTTACCATATAGAAGCACTTTGTAGTTCTACAATTACTGACTGTAGTTCATTTGTTTCTCTGCATGCTTTGTTACCCCCTTTCATGCTGTTCTTCAATGGTCAGGACCCCCACAGAGCAGGTATTATTTAGGTGGTGGATGATTCTCAGTACTGCAGTGACACTGACGTGGTGGTGTGTTAGTGAGTGTTGTGCTGGTATGAGTGGATCAGACACAGCAGCGCTGCTGGAGTTTTTAAATACCGTGTCCACTCACTGTCCACTCTATTAGACACTCCTACCTAGTCGGTCCACCTTGTAGATGTAGTCAGAGATGATCGCTCATCTATTGCTGCTGTTTGAGTCGGTCATCTTCTAGACCTTCATCAGTGGTCACAGGACGCTGCACACGGGGCGCTGTTGGCTGGATATTTTTGGTTGGTGGACGATTCTCAGTCCAGCAGTGACAGTGAGGTGTTTAAAACCTCCAGCAGCACTGCTGTGTCTGATCCACTCATACCAGCACAACACACACTAACACACCACCACCATGTCAGTGTCACTGCAGTGCTGAGAATGATCCACCACCTAAATAATACCTGCTCTGTGGTGGTCCTGTGGGGGTCTCGACAGAGCATGTAGAGAAACAGATGGACTACAGTCAGTAATTGTAGAACTACAAAGTGTTTCTATATGGTAAGTGGAGCTGATAAAATGGACAGTGAGTATAAAAACAAGGAGGTGGTTTTAATGTTATGCCTGATTGGTGTATACGCACCTACCCAAATGGAGAGAAACTCAAGCGGACGTAGGGAGAACATGCCAAACCTGACAGTGCATCTGTTTATTTTAGTTAATTATTTAAATTAAACACTTGTATGTAGTTCAGTTTATTTACTTTTATTTGGGCAGAGCCTATCCCAGCTTTTCAATGGGTGCAAGGCACACAGTAACATCCTGGACGGGGAGCCAGTCTGTCACAGGGCAGACACACACACACACTCATACACTCACCCATTCACCTATAGGGCAATTCAGTGTATCCAGTTAACCTGACTGCATGTTTTTGGACTGTGGGAGGAAACCGGAGCACTCGGAGGAAACCCACGCAGACACGAGGAGAACCTGCAAACTCCACACAGAAAGGACCCGGACCGCCCCACCTGGGGATCGAACCCAGGACCTTCTCGCTGTGAGGCGACACTGCGGCACGGTGGCTCGTGGGTAGCTCTGTCACCTCACAGCGAGAAGGTCCTGGGTTCGATCCCCAGGTGGGGCGGTCCGGGTCCTTTCTGTGTGGAGTTTGCATGTTCTCCCCGTGTCCGTGTGGGTTTCCTCTGGGTACGATGGTTTCCTCCTACAGTCTAAAGACATGCAGTCAGGTTAACTGGAACTACTAGTAATTATGTGTGTGTGAGTGTGTCCGGTTCGTTTCCAGTGAGTCAGACCCAGTTTATAATAAACCAGTGATTATTTGTCCAGCTTCGCGCCCGGTGTGGTCAGAATTAAGAGAGAGGGGTCTGTGTGACCCGTCTTACTGAGAGAGAGAACACGGCAGCCTGTGTGTGATCGGCGTTCCGTCTGAATATTTCACACTCTTTCCTCAAGTGCATGTTTGCATTCCTCGCCGCCTCTCGACTTGCCTTGACAATGCTTTTGTATGCCGGTGCTTTTAACCCGCCCAACACCCCACGCTGAAGAGGCGCGACCAGTCAGGACGTACGTACACGACAAGCTGCAGACCCCTGACGCTCAGGTCAGGAGCAGATTTAAAAGCTATTCCTCGTTCTGCTTCTCCAGACGTCGACTCTCGACGCTTTCTCGTCTGTAAGCTTTAGCAGTGAAAATAAAAACCCTGTCAGGTTACAGAACCTAAAGCTCACACTGTTCTGGAGCCGTCACGTCAGAAGTGGAGGGTTTTTATAAGCAGTAACTCTATCTGCTAACAGATTTGACAGGAGAACAATATACACTAATCAGGCATAACATTAAAACCACCTCCTTGTTTCTACACTCACTGTCCATTTTATCAGCTCCACTTACCATATAGAAGCACTTTGTAGTTCTACAATAACTGACTGTAGTCCATCTGTTTCTCTGCATGCTTTGTTACCCCCTTTCATGCTGTTCTTCAATGGTCAGAACCCCCACAGGACCCCCACAGAGCAGGTATTATTTAGGTGGTGGATCATTCTCAGCACTGCAGTGACACTGACATGGTGGTGGTGTGTTAGTGTGTGTTGTGCTGGTATGAGTGGATCAGACACAGCAGCACTGCTGGAGTTTTTAAACACCGTGTCCACTCACTGTCCACTCTATTAGACACTCCTACCTAGTCGGTCCACCTTGTAGATGTAAAGTCCAGTCCAGTTAGAGAAAATTTCTTGAAGCAAAGGTCCGGAATGCTTAACTATATATATATATATATATATAGACTGTGTGTGTGTGTGTGTGTATATATATATATTGATATTTACATTTTCAGCATTTAGCAGACGCTTTTGTCCAAAGCGACTTACACAATGAGCTGAACACAATGAGCAACTAAGGGTTAAGGGCCTTGCTCAGGGACCCAACAGTGGCAACTTGGTGGTGGTGGGGCTTGAACCGGCAACCTTCTGTTTACTAGTCCAGTACCTTAACCACTGAGCTATCACTGCTATATATATATATATATATATTATAACATATATATAACATATATATAACACATATATATGGTATATATTGATATATATTATATATAAGTAGCCTAGTAGTTGTATCAACATCTGCATGTAATCAATAACTGACTGTCAAATCAGATGTCTGTTTATTTATTAGGGTTTTTAACGTCATGTTTTACACTTTGGTTACATTTATGACAGGATCAATAGTTACTCATTACACAAAATTCATCAGGTCACAAGGTTATATCGAACACAGTCATGGACAATTCAGTGTCTCCAATTCACCTCACTTGTATGTCTTTGGACTGTGGGAGGAAACCGGAGCACCAAAGGAAACCCATGCGGACACAGGGAGAACATGCAAACTCCACACAGAGAGGACCCGGACCGTCCCACCCTATCAAACCTTTCTCTTATCAAATTAAGAGAAAATAAAAATAAATTGTGCTCCAGTGGGAAGTAAGAACAGAATTGAGTCTCTCCATCACGGATTAAATGCTGTATTTTTGCTGTACACGTTTCTTTTTTGGAGAGCGCCATTTGTCTCCTGTCTCACTCGTCTTTTTCTCAACTTTCTGCTGTACAGTCGTCTGTATCTCTCCCTTCGTTTTATCTACGTTCGCTATCTTTCTTTTTCTTTCCACCATCTTTTCACATGTAACTCGCCTCTAACTCTCTCATCTGTCTGCACTGTAGAGTCGCAGTGTTTACCGGCTGGAATGCACAGACTTGATTGGCTGAGTGGTGTCACGTGATTGGTCTGTGCGTTTTCTCATCCACTAAACCGCTACCGTAAAGATTACAAAAGCTGCGCCGGTTACAATAGAAGTGCTCCGTCAGGTTTCAAATCATAACTTTCTGTTTTGGCTATAGGTCCGGGTCCGTATGGGACAGCTTCTGGGTCCGGACCCGGACCGCGGTCCGCCTGTTAGTGACCTCTGTTCTAGACCTTCAGCAGTGGTCACAGGTCGCTGCCCCCGGGGCGCTGTTGGCTGGATGTTTTTGGTTGGTGGACGATTCTCAGTCCAGCAGTGACAGTGAGGTGTTTAAAAACTCTAGCAGCGCTGCTGTGTCTGATCCACTCATACCAGCACAACACACACTAACACACCACCACCATGTCAGTGTCACTGCAGTGCTGAGAATCATCCACCACCTAAATAATACCTGCTCTGTGGGGGTCCTGTGAGGGTCCTGACCATTGAAGAACAGCATGAAAGGGGCTAACAAAGCATGTAGAGAAACAGATGGACTACAGTCAGTAATTGTAGAACTACAAAGTGCTTCTATATGGTAAGTGGAGCTGATAAAATGGACAGTGAGTGTACAGTAGAAGCAAGGAGGTGGTTTTAATGTTATGGCTGATCAGTGTATATAAAACCAAAAGTCTCAACACATGCAGTTGAGTAGTATTCCATAGTGTCCGCATACTTTTGCTCCACCTCACAGCGCTGTTCAGGGGAATATTACTGGTATTAAAATAATTATAATTATTAGTACAGAATCCATATTTTGCAGTCACAGTTTAACATTTATTTTAACGACTTTAATGACATATAGATCCTTTTGTCCCTGGCACCAACTGCACAGAGACTATTTGACCTCTGACCCTGACTTCGACAGTAAAGAGGCTTTGGAATTTTGAGCAGAGCCGACGGGGCCGACGAGCTCACGTGCCCTTCGTGTACGACACCTCCGACTGTCACAACATATTTCATTCTCATTTTTGTTCACAAAACAAAGTGCAGCATATAAATGGAAATACAACCAAAATATAAAAAATATAGAGAACATTGGGACGGTGTGGAAATGCAAATTCAACAGAAATGCAGAGTTTCTTACTTTTACTTTGTCTTTTATTTCACTGAAGACAGGATGAACCCAAGATAGACAGACAGACAGACAGACAGACCCATCATCGATATATAGATAGACCAATTATAGATGGATGGACGGATGGATGGATGGATGGATATGATAGACAGACAGACAGACAGATAAATAGACAGATAGACCCTTGAAGTCCCCTAGTTCACTAGCCTTGGCCCCCTGGTTGAGAACCACTGGCGCATGGAACCTGAGGCTTCACATTAACAAAATGCTGCACTTATTACACCGCGCAATTCAGACGAATCGAATCTTAGTTCAGAGTCGACTCATCCGAATCGATTCGAGTGAACTAAGTGAGTGTGTTTATGTAACTCAGTTGAAGTTTGCCTAAATGTAATTTAACAGTAGGTTAGTTTGCCTTTCTTTTGATTGTAACTCATAACAAATCTGTAATGACTAACTATAATGGACGGGACACCCGCCCACCCCCTCCAAAATATTTGGATATGTTTAAAATGTCCCGCCGAATACATTGATGTAAAAGTGCATGTTCCACTCACCAGCTTTTCATAATGTGAGGATCCGTCAGTGTTCCCATCAGTTATTGATGACAAGAGTGTCACCCCGCCACCATCAGGTACATTTGGAAACACCAATCCCCTCCCAGTGTTCTGTTCAGTTCTGTCCAGTGGAGTTCTGTTCAGTTCTGTTCAGTTCTGTTCAGTTCTGTTCAGTTCTGTTCAGTTCAGTTCGGTTTAGTTCAGTTCTGATCTGTTCAGTTCAGTTCAGTTCAGTTCAGTTCAGTTCAGTTCATGGCTACGGCCTTGGTTCTCACACAGCGCGACCGTGACCATACCAGCTCAGTCTTAAAACGCAATTAGGTCCTCGGTTCAGGTGATACGAATCAGACTAATTAACGCGGTGGTGACTGGGATTTGTAGTTCTAAAAAGTAGACAGGCCACTCCGAATTTGGGTTGAAAGGGTGGGGTGGTGTGATGCCCTGCAATGGAATGTCGACTGTTCTGGGCCACCAGGACACGAATAATAATTAATAAAATGTTTAAATACTTGCACCGTGTTACTTCAATATTTTTGATGAGAGTAATTAATACACATGTTCTCACAGACTTAAACACTCTCTCTCTCTCTCTCTCTCTCTCTCTCTCTCACACACACACACACACACACACACACACACTCACGCACACACACACACACACACACTCAGGACAGTAACACGCATTTACGCACAGACACACTCAGGCCCGCACACACTGACTGTTCCAGTGATGAGTGAACACACACTTGCGCACTGATTCACACACTCAGGACCATTACAGAGAGCACACACACACACACACACACGCACGCACGCACGCACGCACGCACGCACACACACACACACACACTCGGGACAGTTACGGAGAGCAGTGAACAGACACTTGCGCAAAGACTCACACAGGAGCTCATACACTCAGGGCCACAGAAGAGAGCAGAGAGCACACACTTGCACACACACACACACACACACACACTCCGAACAGTTACAGAGCGCAGTGAACACACACACGCACTTGCGCGCACACGCACACCCACACAAACTCCGAATAGTTACAGCGAGCAGTAAGCACGCATTTTTGCACATACCCATAAGACACACACAGACACACTAACACGCACACACACACACACACACACACACACACAAACACACACAGACACACTCAACTCAAACTCAAAAGAAGCTTTATTGGCATGACAAATAAGGACATTCGTATTGCCAAAGCAAGACACACACTTAGAACAGTTTCATTTCATTTCATCTGGAGCAGTTACAGGGAGCAGTAAGCACGCACTTGCGCACAGACTCACACACAAAGACACACACACACACTCAGGACAGTTACAGCGAGCAGTGAGTACGCACTTGCGCGCGCGCACACACACACACACACACTCGGGACACTCACGGAGAGCAGGGAGCTCGCACAGACCGACAAGGCGCACACACACTCCGGACACTTACAGAGAATAGTAAGAACACACTTGCGCACACACACGCTCAGGACACTCACGGGGAGCAGTGAGCACAGACTCCCGCACAGACTCACCCACGCGCCCCACGGACCCGGACTTCATTACTTCGTTACAGTTTCCCGTTGGTCTGCAGTTCGCACTTCAGTTCTCTCCAATGAAGCTTTCCTGCCTGATCCTGAACTCCTCTAGCTGATTTACTGGCTTGTTTATTCCGCCATGAGCTGCTTGGATGTCATGTACCAAGTTTACGCACCGCCTCAGCCTTACTTCACCCCGACTTACAGCCCGTATCACCACCATCATCATCCTCATCACCAGGTACGTTCTTACACCAGCACACCAGCTCTGATAAAACAAAACTAAAACAACCAGAAAACTAGAACTGAGTAGTCTGGGATTAAACACACTTTCTTTCCATCGTGGGGGGTAATACTTGTGTGTTCTTTTTATGGTACAGGGAAACGCAGAGATTTAATATTATTATTATTTTTATTTAATAATTTTTAATAAAACGTATTAACCTTTTAATTCTCAGTACAGAGGGAAATATTTCTGGTGATCCATGTTAAGCACATACTGAAAATCCAGCCTTTGATTAACACATGATATTTTATATTATTATATATATTATATACTGTGATTTTAAAGCAAAAAAGCGTGCATGGGATTTATGATTTATTGGGACGATCACTTATTTTTCTAATTAATGACTTTTATAATGACTTTTTGATATTTTTATTAGTTAAAACATAAAAGAAACCAAGGTAATCATGTAAACATATATACTATATGTTTACTCATATATATGAAGTAAATTATTTAGTATTTATCAGGGAATTGGGTGCAATGTTAAACGATTTAAGTGACAATTAATATGTTTCCAAACTGTAATAAGAGATAAGTGTCTCTTATTTGACGTTTATATTTATTATATAGAATTATATAGGGCATGAGCTACAGGGCAAATTAATTCAAGCACATTCAATTAATATTTATATACAATTTTTATGCTTGTGGCCACTTAAACCCCATAAATCCCCTCAGCGTCATAAATATACCTCATATACCTAATATTAAGGTGAACTCTTTATATTATTACTCTTATTTTATTACTGTTTTACACTCCTTTCTGTAGTGGGGAAACACTGGACATCCAGTTTCCTTTAAATGGACTAATAACAGAAGTGGACGTTAGTGCGTTAGGTGCTGTTCCAAAATCTAAGTCTTCAACTGCGCTGGTGTTTAAATAAAATAAAAGTAATCAAGGTTTCTGATGCCTGTACATCACATTCAGTCTCATACGGTTCAACTCTATTATCAAGTTTTATTTAATTATTTTAGGTCAATTTATAAAATAAAACAATGGAAAGCTATTTTAATACTTATGGAAACGTAGATGAAATGATCAGGTTCATTGCACAAATCAGCCTGATCTTATTCTACACAGGAGCAGCACTGGAAAACATTCCTGCACATTTAGAATTAATTTTAAATAGTGTTTTAAAGTCCCACATTTCGAATCTAATATTAACTGACAGAATCAGACAGACGCCCCTGATTCCATCATACAACAAGTTTCCATTCTTTTCTTACTTTTCCCAGTATGTGGAAACTTGTTTGGGAAACGATTGTTCCTAAACACACTTGTGCACATATACAGTGTATCACAAAAGTGAGTACACCCCTCACATTTCTGCAGATATTTAAGTATATCTTTTCATGGGACAACACTGACAAAATGACACTTTGACACAATGAAAAGTAGTCTGTGTGCAGCTTATATAACAGTGTAAATTTATTCTTCCCTCAAAATAACTCAATATACAGCCATTAATGTCTAAACCACCGGCAACAAAAGTGAGTACACCCCTAAGAGACTACACCGCTAAATGTCCAAATTGAGCACTGCTTGTCATTTTCCCTCCAAAATGTCATGTGATTTGTTAGTGTTACTAGGTCTCAGGTGTGCGTAGGGAGCAGGTGTGTTCAATTTAGTAGTACAGCTCTCACACTCTCTCATACTGGTCACTGAAAGTTCCAACATGGCACCTCATGGCAAAGAACTCTCTGAGGATCTTAAAAGACGAATTGTTGCACTACATGAAGATGGCCAAGGCTACAAGAAGATTGCCAACACCCTGAAACTGAGCTGCAGCACAGTGGCTAAGATCATCCAGCATTTTAAAAGAGCAGGGTCCACTCAGAACAGACCTCGCGTTGGTCGTCCAAAGAAGCTGAGTGCACGTGCTCAGCGTCACATCCAACTGCTGTTTTTGAAAGATAGGCGCAGGAGTGCTGTCAGCATTGCTGCAGAGATTGAAAAGGTGAGGGGTCAGCCTGTCAGTGCTCAGACCATACGCCGCACACTACATCAAATTGGTCTGCATGGCTGTCACCCCAGAAGGAAGCCTCTTCTGAAGTCTCTACACAAGAAAGCCCGCAAACAGTTTGCTGAAGACATGTCAACAAAGGACATGGATTACTGGAACCATGTCCTATGGTCTGATGAGACCAAGATTAATTTGTTTGGTTCAGATGGTCTCAAGCATGTGTGGCGGCAATCAGGTGAGGAGTACAAAGATAAGTGTGTCATGCCTACAGTCAAGCATGGTGGTGGGAATGCCATGGTCTGGGGCTGCATGAGTGCGGCAGGTGTTGGGGAGTTACATTTCATTGAGGGACACATGAACTCCATTATGTACTGTGAAATACTAAGCAGAGCATGATCCCCTCCCTCCGGAAACTGGGTCGCAGGGCAGTGTTCCAGCATGATAATGACCCCAAACACACCTCTAAGACGACCACTGCTTTATTGAAGAGGCTGAGGGTAAAGGTGATGGACTGGCCAAGCATGTCTCCAGACCTAAACCCAATAGAACATCTTTGGGGCATCCTCAAGTGGAAGGTGGAGGAGCGCAAAGTCTCGAATATCCGCCAGCTCCGTGATGTCGTCATGGAGGAGTGGAAAAGCATTCCAGTGGCAACCTGTGAAGCTCTGGTAAACTCCATGCCCAGGAGAGTTAAGGCACTTCTGTGAAATAATGGTGGCCACACAAAATATTGACACTTCAGGAACTTTCACTAAGGGGTGTACTCACTTTTGTTGCCGGTGGTTTAGACATTAATGGCTGTATATTGAGTTATTTTGAGGGAAGAATAAATTTACACTGTTATATAAGCTGCACACAGACTACTTTTCATTGTGTCAAAGTGTCATTTTGTCAGTGTTGTCCCATGAAAAGTTATACTTAAATATCTGCAGAAATGTGAGGGGTGTACTCACTTTTGTGATACACTGTACATATTTAAAAATTAATACATTTAAAATCATGAGGCATCATATCACTCCTCATAGTTCTGTTATAATGTTTTGTATTTATAAATAACTGTAAAAAGTTGTAGTTGTAGTAGTTGTACTGTAAAAAAGTAAAAATAGACTTTTATAATGTGTAAAATATTCCAAGGGAACACATAACACGCTAAAACTTAATTATTAATTATATGTTATAGGTTAATTATTAAGTATGTGTGTACATGTACAGATATATACACCATAATTAGAATAAAATCATTGTAAATTGAACATACAAATATTGCATTGATTAGGGTACACAGGGCACAACACATTCACTTATTCACACATTCATTAATTTACTCAGTCAGTAACATCTGAGGGCAATTTAGAGCAGCATGGAAACCGGATTACCTGTAGGAAACACACACACATGGACTGACACCACCGGCTTTGCCACCACGCCACCTCGGCCAAGAATATAAGAATGATGATGATGTGGTTGTTTACCAGGGCGAGTTTATCTCACACAGAGCTAAGAATTAAAGTTTAAAAAGATTAAAAGAGAAATATAAATATTTTATAAATATCACATTTTTTAATAATTGAGGAAATATTAAGGAAAGTCATTAGTTGGTGATCTGCAGACCACACACACACACACATATATGTTTATATATTTATATAAAATTAATAACTGCTAAATCTGACTACTAATTTCTAATCTTAAATAATTGTGATGAGCTAAAATTATTTTTTATTATTATTTTAATATAATGACAGACCTTCTTCTTATCAGACTGAAGTAAAGTTGACATGCAGGGCGCCACTGTAAACAAGAAGCTGTTCTTAATGACTTGCCTGGTTAAATACAAGTTAAATAAAATAAAATAAAATAAAAATGATTAAATATAAGCGTTAATTACACATTAAAAATGCTTTTAAGCTTGTATTTCGGTGCACTTTTATTCTAATTATGATTAGATTCATTAGAGCTCCAGTGAATGAGTTTTTATGTGTACTGTAAAATAAATTCTCATCGGTCGGGGTCACTGAACTTCATGGTGCCTTCGGTGGGCTTTAAAGCTTTGGCACTTTCTTTAGAGTTCTCAGAGCAAACACACACACACACACACACATGTGTTTGAACCCAGAGCTGATTTTCATATTTAAAATACTGAGAAATGATCTCAGCATGGTGAATAACGTCTGATTATAATTAAATATAATATAATAATAATGTAACACTGATTTATCAGGACTTGCATATTGGTTTTAAAATTATGCTTTAATTTTATTTGTATTTTTTAAGCTAGATATCATAATAATACGTTTATATTTAGGTGTTCAGGTGTTAGGTGTTATATTTAGGTGTATCCAGAACGACTTACAATTATGACCGAATACAATCTGAGCAATTTAGGGTTAAGGGCCTCGCTCAGGGGCCCAACAGTGGCAGGTAAGCAGATGTGGGGATTGAACCAGCAATCTTCTGATTAGGTACCGCTGCTGAAATGTTAAAAATGCATCTTAATGTGGTACGTCTTTTGTTTCCCAGTATATGTAATATTGTTCCAGTCTTAATTCCCTGTCGTATTATAAAAGTGTGGTCAAAAGTATTGGGACGCCTGACCGTGAGCTCGTCGGACGTCCCATTTCAAATAGAGTGACCTAGAACAAAAGCTGCTCTTCTGAGAAGCTTCTTACAAGCCTTGAGTGTGTCTGTGTGTGGGAATTTGTGCCCATTCAGTGGTACAAAAGAGCATTTGTATGTCAGGGCCTTCCCTAAACTGTTGCTGCAAACTTGGAAGCATTTAATTTTCTTCCTTCCTATAGTTGATTTATTACACCTTTTATCCAAAGCATCCTTCAGTACAGTGACAGTATACAGTCTAAGCAATTGAGGGTTAAGGGCCTTGATCAAGGGCCCAACAACCTGGTGGCAACCTGGCAGTGGTGGGGCTTGATTCAGTGACCTTTTGATTACTAGTCCAGTACCTTAACCACAGGCTACAAGGTTGATTATTAAGGCTGAAACACCTTCATTTAAAATTTAGAAGAGGCGTCCCAATACTTTTGTCAGGGCAGTTGTAGCCTAGCGGTACTGGACCAGTAATCAAAAGGTCGCTAATTCAAGTTCCACCACTGCCAAGTTGGGCCCTTGAGCAAGGCCCTTAACCCTCAATGCTTACACATTACACTCTCACAGTACTGTAAGTCGTTTTGGGCGTCACTTATCAGTGATTAATTGTGGACACGTGGTTTCAGAAACTGGCGTTCTACTCCAAAATGCAAGAGGAACCAGCGAGCGGAGGGAATTCCTTCTCCAACATTTCGGCCGCCACGATAAAGGAGGAGGAATGCACGCCACAGAAGGAGCAGCCGCCCGAGGCTGAGTACATCAACTCCCGGTGCGTCCTCTTCACCTACTTCCAGGGAGACATCAGCTCGGTGGTGGACGAACACTTCAGTCGAGCTCTGAGCCAAACCGGCAGCTACGGTCCCGGATCTGCCGGCGGTAATAAGACCACGCGGGTCTCTTCATCCTGGAAAGGTGGGTTCATCACCTGCTCAGAGGATTTAGAGCAAATCATATGTTCCTGGCAACCAGTGCTCCCAGTACAGGTTAAAATAGAATGCAGATCATTTTAAAACATTAAAACTGCAACGGGGTTCCCAGGTGGCGGATTCTGAACACCCCGGTTCGAATCTCGGCTCTGCTGGGTGCCATCTAGCGGGCACAATCGGCAGTGCAGACAGTGCAGTGGACAAATTTGGCCACCGTGTCTGCTGGGTGGGAAAAGGCCGGATAAACCTCATTTGCGAATCCTCCAAAGCACAGGCGAAAAAGAAGGGGTCGAGGGACTGCGCACGTGTCGGAGGGGGTGTGGGGCAGGTAAATATACCCTCCTCAATTTCAATCAGTAATCCCCAGCAGCAGAAGACTAATTTGTTACCCTAAATCGAGAGAAAATGCTTAAATAAAAGGAAAAAAACTGTAACAGGTGAGTCGGACATCCCTGTTAAATCGCGAGACGAAGCCCCGTACCTGCAAGAATTAAAAGCAACCCAGGTGCAAAAGGTTTAAATGAGATAGAACTAACAAAAAAAGGGATAAGTGCAAATAAATCAAGTGGACAAAATAACAGAAATGGAGTAACAAACGAAAGACACAAAAACATCTGCAGCTCACAATAGAGAAAGTGGACAGAACAGGGGCAGCGCAGAATTAAGAACTGGTTCTCAGTTCTTGGAACTCTCTACCAAAAGATCTGGAATTGGAATTTACACTCGTGGATTTAAGAATTTAATCACTTAAGTACGAGGTTAAGTACTTAGCAATATAAAGGTTTTGGAAAACGCTCCCCTTATCAGTAGTCTGTTACACCCTCGAATTAGGGACTGGGCACGTGTCAGAGGGGGCGTGGGGCAGGTAAATATTCCCTCCTCTACAGCAATCGTAATCCTCAGCAGCGGAAGATTAATTGGCTACGCTAAATCGGGAGAAAAAGGGAGAAAATGCTTAAAAAATAGAACAAAAATAAAAACTGTAACAGGCAGGTCGGACGTCCTTTTTAAATCGCAAGAAGTACCTGCAAGAATTAAAAGCAACTCAAGTGCAAAAGCTTTAAATGAGATAGAACTAACAAAAAAAAGTGGACAAAATAACAGCGCACAACGGAGAAAGTGGACAGAACAGGGACAGCGCAGAATTAAGAACTGGTTCTCGGTCTCGGAAAAAAGGAAAAACAGGGAAGCTTCATGGCACGAGCAGCACCCCTACAGCATGCTTTTCTCTGAAGCTATGATTTGGGGGCTGGGTCCATTCTGGAAAAGGGACGTCACGCCACCAGGGCGGTTCCATCGTGAGGCCCAAAACGCTGCCACACACGGAGAGGTCTCAGTAAGCTAAAGAACGCTGGCATTGCACACCAGACTGTTTTTGTTCATTTTTTTAATACATCCCTGGCTATAAAACACGCCCATAGCCCACCAGTGCCAACTTCTCATACTCGCAAGTTTATCTAAAATCTTGGGCGCCTATACGGACCACGACCGGCTCATCCAAGGGTGGGAGGGAAGTTCCACAGGGGCCACAGGCAAACGGCTCGTCCGAGGGTGGCAGGGAAGGTCGGAGGGGATTCCTCATAACTGCTGTGATTCTGACCTCTGCTGGCTGATCGATGTCGCTGCACTACACAGAGACGGGGATAACGGAGATCGGTGCGTGACTCTCTGTGCGCGATACGGATCTACATATGGACCCTATATGATAAAAAGGGGGGCGTGTGTTAGTCATGGCCCTCCTCGGACAGGTGTGGAGGTCTGCAGCAGTAAAAGGAAGCGTTATGCGATTGATAGGTGATTGGACATGACTAAATTTAGAGCTGATGTGTTTACATCCTGTGAGTCTGAACTTCCCTCTGTGTGTGTTTATGTTTTAGATGGATCATTCCCCATGAGCCAGCGCAGCTTCCCTCCCTCGTTCTGGAACAGCGCGTACCAGTCGTCGGTCGCGGTGTCCCTGAGCGGCGCTCTGGGCGCGTCCCACACCGACCTGCCCTTCCCCGCCGACCCGTACTCCAGCGCCTCGTTACACGGCCACCTCCACCAGGCCGCGCCGGAGTCCTGGCACGCCACGCACCACCACCATCACGCGTACCCGCTCGGAGGGGCCATCGGCGCCCAGGGCTCGGCGTATTCCCGCGCCTCCATGCACGACGTGTACGGGACGCACTTCGATCCGCGCTACGGTTCTCTCCTGGTGCCCTCGGTACGACCACACAGACTGGCGCCCGCCACGGTGCCCGCTCCGGGACCCTCGCCCTGCGATATCGGCAAGAGCGAGCCGGCCAGCTCGGCGTGGACCGGGACGTTCAGCGGGACGGGGTCCGATATGGCGCTGAACGTGGACGCAGGTGAGAAACGAGACACGTTTCACCTTTAGGTTTGCAAATTTTTTTGGCAGCACTGCTGTATCTGATCCACTCATACCAGCACAACACACACTAACACACCACCACCATGTCAGTGTCACTGCAGTGCTGAGAATCATCCACCACCTAAATAATACCTGCTCTGTGGTGGTCCTGTGGGGGTCCTGACCACTGAAGAACAGCATGAAAGGAGCTAACAAAGCATGTAGAGAAACAGATGGACTACAGTCAGTAATTGTAGAACTACAAAGTGCTTCTATATGGTAAATAAAGCTGATGAAATGGACAGTGAGTGTAGAAACAAGGAGGTGGTTTTAATGTCATGGCGGATAGGTGTATGTACAGTGTATCACAAAAGTAAGTACACCCCTCACATTTCTGCAAATATTTCATTATATCTTTTCATGGGACAACACTATAGACATGAAACTTGGATATAACTTAGAGTAGTCAGTGTACAGCTTGTATAGCAGTGTAGATTTACTGTCTTCTGAAAATAACTCAACACACAGCCATTAATGTCTAAATAGCTGCAACATAAGTGAGTACACCCCACAGTGAACATGTCCAAATTGTGCCCAAATGTGTCGTTGTCCCTCCCTGGTGTCATGTGTCAAGGTCCCAGGTGTAAATGGGGAGCAGGGCTGTTAAATTTGGTGTTTTGGGTACAATTCTCTCATACTGGCCACTGGATATTCAACATGGCACCTCATGGCAAAGAACTCTCTGAGGATGTGAGAAATAGAATTGTTGCTCTCCACAAAGATGGCCTGGGCTATAAGAAGATTGCTAACACCCTGAAACTGAGCTACAGCATGGTGGCCAAGGTCATACAGCGGTTTTCCAGGACAGGTTCCACTCGGAACAGGCTTCACCAGGGTCGACCAAAGAAGTCGAGTCCACGTGTTCGGCGTCATATCCAGAGGATGGCTTTAAAAAATAGACACATGAGTGCTGCCAGCATTGCTGCAGAGGTTGAAGACGTGGGAGGTCAGCCTGTCAGTGCTCAGACCATACGCCGCTCACTGCATCGACTCGGTCTGCATGGTCGTCATCCCAGAAGGAAGCTGACGCACAAGAAAGCCCGCAAACAGTTTGCTGAAGACAAGCAGTCCAAGAACATGGATTACTGGAACGCCCTGTGGTCTGACGAGACCAAGAAAAACTTGTTTGGCTCAGATGGTGTCCAGCATGTGTGGCGGCGCCCTGGTGAGAAGTACCAAGACAACTGTATCTTGCCTACAGTCAAGCATGGTGGTGGTAGCATCATGGTCTTGGGCTGCATGAGTGTTGCTGGCACTGGGGAGCTGCAGTTCATTGAGGGAAACATGAATTCCAACATGTACTGTGACATTCTGAAACAGAGCATGATCCCCTCCCTTCGAAAACTGGGCCTCATGGCAGTTTTCCAACAGGATAACGACCCCAAACACAACCTCCAAGATGACAACTGCCTTGCTGAGGAAGCTGAAGGTAAAGGTGATGGACTAAACCCAATTGAGCACCTGTGGCGCATCCTCAAGTGGAAGGTGGAGGAGTTCAAGGTGTCTAACATCCACCAGCTCCGTGATGTCATCATGGAGGAGTGGAAGAGGATTCCAGTAGCAACCTGTGCAGCTCTGGTGAATTCCATGCCCAGGAGGGTTAAGGCAGTGCTGGATAATAATGGTGGTCACACAAAATATTGACACTTTGGGCACAATTTGGACATGTTCACTGTGGGGTGTACTCACTTATGTTGCAGCTATTTAGACATTAATGGCTGTGTGTTGAGTTATTTTCAGAAGACAGTAAATCTACACTGCTATACAAGCTGTACACTGACTACTCTAAGTTATATCCAAGTTTCATGTCTATAGTGTTGTCCCATGAAAAGATATAATAAAATATTTGCAGAAATGTGAGGGGTGTACTCACTTTTGTGATACACTGTATACTCCAGTGCAAAGATGATGATTATTAAATGTAAATATTGATTAAGCAGATTGCAGCTATTTGTTTCTTCGTGCTTTGACACTTTCCTGCGTCTGGGCTTCTCTTGCTGTTTATTTTTCCGCGTCCTTACCTCCTATTTCCCTCCGTTCTTCCCTCTCTATCTTTCTCTCAGGTCTGCAGAACCAGGATAAAAGCAAGGACTTATACTGGTTTTAATGGCCCGCTTACCTGCCTACCTACCTACCCGCCCGCCTGCCTGTCCCTTCACTTCAGTTTTTTTGTAACTCTGTGCCTTATAGGCGAGCGAGCACGGGCGATCTTTTTTTTCCTGTAACAGATTCTGATTTCACTTGCAGCTCGGCGCACTTGGAGCATCCTGAGTTAAAACCGCCGCGCCTCGCCAGGCCAGGCCGGGACGCTAACTGAGAGGACAGGCCGGCGACCGGAGGAACAGCTTTCCAGAAATACGCCGTGACCCGCAGCTGTTCCGGCTCTCGGCCTCCTCACGCGCCCGAATATAAAGAATACAAATATAAAAAGGGACGAGAAATTCATTCTGGAATGGAGAAAATAAACGGACGTCGACCTTCACGTGGGGACCACGTGCGACGGCGAAGGACGGGGTCTTAAGGCCGCTCTTTTTATCAGAAACGAGAGACTGGGACGAGCGGGCGAGAGCGGAGCATTCCCTATCGTGACAGAGGAGACCGGAGGCTATTTGAAGCCACTCGACTCGATCTGTATTGCTCTCGACAGCTGACATTGACAACTGTTTGGAATACAGCTCACACGCACAATTGCACACTTGTCGTACCGGATTCGCAAATCAAGGGCTCTGGATTTTATAAACAGAGCTTTTTAAAAATAAAAAGTACTTGTACGGAAACAACTGTTTCCTAGATTTAGATTTACGGGGGGACGGAGTGAGGACGTGCCAGCAGACAGAAGTACGTTTGTGTATATATGACATGGACATGTCTGAATGTGACTGGTTGTTATGGACGTAAACGCACTGCCATAAAGGTCACGATGTTTATTCTGTTTGGCGTTTGGTTCAGCGTGCTCCGCTCCCGGTGGTGTATTCATGAAATTAATATATTGCTTATTTGTGAGGTATTTTTCTTCATCCTGTTTATCTGTGCTTGTCTCTCTTCATCCTACGAGTGGAAGCGTGTAAATAAACTGTGATTACGTGCCACATGTTCCTGCTTTTCGGTCTTGTTAATGTAGCTTGTTATACATTATTATTCTAAAATAATAATGGGAAACACCCCGGACGGGTCGCCAGTCCATCACAGGTTGCATACACACACTATATGATACACACATCATAAAATTTGTCAATTTATTTATATATAAATGTATAAATTCTCCCCTTTGTTAGTTTTCAAGAAAATGGCATGAAATGGGTTGTAGTTTGTCTTCCGACTTCACTCGCAAAATCCGCGATGGTACTGAAGCTCCCAGCGACAGCTGTCAATCAAAACGGGATTCAGCCTTTCGACTGATCCTCCAATCATCTTGCAGAAGCTTAGCGTCCAGACCCGCCCACAGCCCCATTCACCCCCAGAGACGCTCAGCGTCCGCCCATGCAGCCCCATAGAAGTGAAGAGATGCTCAGCTTCTGCGGGTAAATGCATTGACGCTCTGGGAACGTATGAGTTAAGTTAACAAAATCGAGTCGATTTGTGATAAGTAGCTGATTCTGAACGAACTCGTCTTCGAGATGAACGTGTTCTAACGCATTTGTAGTCAATGAAATGTTAACACAACTGTACATATTTGACCATTTAATTTTTGACATTTTAGGGGAAGCTGAGCTTCCCTTGCAGTCTTACAGAAATCGCCACTGATCAGGTCGTGTTTATATCTGTCGGTTCCCTTGGTCCAGACCAAACAAGAAGGTAGAATACCTTTATTTGTCATATATACAGTGTATCACAAAAGTGAGTACACCCCTCACATTTCTGCAGATATTTAAGTATATCTTTTCATGGGACAACACTGACAAAATGACACTTTGACACAATGAAAAGTAGTCTGTGTGCAGCTTATATAACAGTGTAAATTTATTCTTCCCTCAAAATAACTCAATATACAGCCATTAATGTCTAAACCACCGGCAACAAAAGTGAGTACACCCCTAAGAGACTACACCCCTAAATGTCCAAATTGAGCACTGCTTGTCATTTTCCCTCCAAAAAGTCATGTGACTCGTTAGTGTTACTAGGTCTCAGGTGTGCATAGGGAGCAGGTGTGTTCAATTTAGTAGTACAGCTCTCACACTCTCTCATACTGGTCACTGAAAGTTCCAACATGGCACCTCATGGCAAAGAACTCTCTGAGGATCTTAAAAGACGAATTGTTGCGCTACATGAAGATGGCCAAGGCTACAAGAAGATTGCCAACACCCTGAAACTGAGCTGCAGCACAGTGGCCAAGATCATCCAGCGTTTTAAAAGAGCAGGGTCCACTCAGAACACACCTCGCGTTGGTCGTCCAAAGAAGCTGAGTGCACGTGCTCAGCGTCACATCCAACTGCTGTCTTTGAAAGATAGGCGCAGGAGTGCTGTCAGCATTGCTGCAGTGATTGAAAAGGTGGGGGGTCAGCCTGTCAGTGCTCAGACCATACGCCGCACACTACATCAAATTGGTCTGCATGGCTGTCACCCCAGAAGGAAGCCTCTTCTGAAGTCTCTACACAAGAAAGCCCGCAAACAGTTTGCTGAAGACATGTCAACTAAGGACATGGATTACTGGAACCATGTCCTATGGTCTGATGAGACCAAGATTAATTTGTTTGGTTCAGATGGTCTCAAGCATGTGTGGCGGCAATCAGGTGAGGAGTACAAAGATAAGTGTGTCATGCCTACAATCAAGCATGGTGGTGGGAATGCCATGGTCTGGGGCTGCATGAGTGCAGCAGGTGTTGGGGAGTTACATTTCATTGAGGGACACATGAACTCCAATATGTACTGTGAAATACTGAAGCAGAGCATGATCCCCTCCCTCCGGAAACTGGGTCGCAGGGCAGTGTTCCAGCATGATAATGACCCCAAACACACCTCTTAGACGACCACTGCTTTATTGAAGAGGCTGAGGGTAAAGGTGATGGACTGGCCAAGCATGTCTCCAGACCTAAACCCAATAGAACATCTTTGGTGCATCCTCAAGCGGAAGGTGGAGGAGCGCAAAGTCTCGAATATCCGCCAGCTCCGTGATGTCGTCATGGAGGAGTGGAAAAGCATTCCAGTGGCAACCAGTGAAGCTCTGGTAAACTCCATGCCCAGGAGAGTTAAGGCAGTTCTGGGAAATAATGGTGGCCACACAAAATATTGACACTTCAGGAACTTTCACTAAGGGGTGTACTCACTTTTGTTGCCGGTGGTTTAGACATTAATGGCTGTATATCGAGTTATTTTGAGGGAAGAATAAATTTACACTTTTATATAAGCTGCACACAGACTACCTTTCATTGTGTCAAAGTGTCATTTTGTCAGTGTTGTCCCATGAAAAGATATACTTAAATATCTGCAGAAATGTGAGGGGTGTACTCACTTCTGTGATACACTGTACATATACAAATGTACAGTACAACGAAATTCTTTTTTCGCACATCCCAGCTTTTTTTGGAAGCTGGGATCGGAGCGCAGGGTAAGCCATAGTACATCGCCCCTGGAGCAGAGAGGGTTAAGGGCCATGCTCAAGGGCCCAACAGTGGCTGCATGGATCCATTGGTACATTTGAGTCCTGGTTTGCTTAGCATTCATGCTCACAAATTTAGAATCAAACCAAAATAAAACAGTACACGCTGGACTTGCACTTATCGGGTCGTCAGAACAGCACCAGAAATTCCCGCTGCTCACCAAAGAAGCTCCTCTGTTCTCTTATCGCACGTTTAGTGTCAAATCTTGTGACATCGCATCCTGTGTTTGGCTCATATTCGCATCAGAATTTGTTTAGAAACTGGCTGACACCCCCTCCTCTGCTCTGGCAGTCCTGGTTCACTTATTTGGAGCATCAGAGCTGGAAGGAAGCTTCAGACTTACTGTAAAGAACCGCACCAACACCAAGTAGTACAAACACCAGGGTTCGATTTAACCCGACCAAAGTTCATCCTGTTTATCTGTGCTATTTCGGTTTATTTAGGAACAAAATGTAGCAGCAGTTGCAACAAAACATTTATAAAATGAATTTAACTACATTAGACCCTTGACTTACGAATGTAATTGGTTCTGAAGTTCTGTTCTTAAGTCAAAATGTTTGTTAGTTAAACCTATTTTTCCCATAAGAAATCATGTAAACAGAATTAATCCGTGCCAGACCTCCCAAACCCCCCCCCTACCCAACCTCTCTAATGTCTTAAATGCTCTTTTTTGTTATAAATACAAGATTATTTTCCCTTAAATCTTAAATAATAGAATAGATAATACTGTAATCAACAATAATAAACAACAATACACAGTAGTACTGTACATAAACACACATCACATTTCAGTACAGTGCGTGTGCTGCACCATACACCATAATACATTTCCTTCTTTTTATATAAAATGTATCAACCAGAAACAACAATAACTCTCATTATTTCAGTAGTGTTGTATTTTGTAGGTGTAATTGCACGAAAGAAAGAATACTTTACTGAGCCGATTTCCTTCTTCTCTCTCACTCACTGTCCCCTCTGTCTGATACACAGTGACACCTACTGGCTGGAGTAATTATACAACAACGAATAGTGATAGATTTGTTCATTTTCTCACCACTATGTTTCCTCTGCAGCTTCTTTGGGGACATTTTATTATTGAATTTTACGAAATATAAAGAAAACACCAAAAAAAAAACACTGTCCGCTGTCCGAATGTTCGCTCACGGTATATATATATATATAGAGAGAGAGAGAGAGACAGTCGGAGTCAACTTGTTTGTGACGTCACGTGTTTCGCGAATTTTGGCTCGTAATCCGAAATTTGTTCATACGTTAAGTTGAAAAAGAAATCGTTCGTAACCCAAAATGTTTGTATGGTAAACCGTTCGTAACCCAAGGGTCTACTGTATACTTAATGTTACTATTTTCTCTGAACAAGTCCATATGTTCCTCCACTATGTATCTTGCTCCAAGTCTCTTCATTTCTCCCTGAGTTAACTTCATTCCTGGCACTGAATGAAAATCCAGTTTAGCTCGTTTGGGTGATGTCGGGGCACTCGTTGCTTCGGCACAGTGGTCTTTAGCCACGAGTTTTGTTTTAGCATGCACCCTGATTACATGCTTCGACAGATTGCTTGTCGAAAGAACCGCACCCCAACACCAGGTAGTAAAAACACCAGGGTTCGATTTAACCCGAACAAAGTTGACAAGTAAAAACACAAACTGAGTTCCCAGAAATTTATTGTGTTTGCTGAAAATATGTTGGGGGGGTCAAAAATACATAGAACAGCTCAGTCAGTGGTGTAGAAAGTTCTAGAAAATCATAGAATTTTATGCTCAAGGGCCCAACAGTGGCAACCTGGCAGTGGTGGGGCTTGAACCAGTGACCTTTTGATTACTAGTCCCGTACCTTAACTGCTAGGCTATGGCTGCCCTACATTCATGCCCTAGATTCAGCAGCAATAACATCTACAATTCCTCACAGATACGTCTCTCACACCCGGATTTAGGCAGTTTATCCCGTTCTTCATGGCTTGTTTTACTCTGTTAGACCCTTATGACCCTAGGTGCGTCCTTTGTGTACACCTCAGATTGGAAAAGGTCGACTGTAATTGAGTTCTAGTCAGATCTTGAGGATAAATCAAGCAAACACAATTTGAAGTGCCACGTATTTGAAAAGCTCATCATTCTGAGTGATTAAGTCTAGATTAATGACTAAAATTTACAATCATATCCATTTAAAACTAAAACCCCACCTAACTGAGCCTTTTCCCGTGTAATATGCAATTTGCTGTGAAATTTAAAGTGTAAGGTTTCTCACGTTTACTGGTTAATCTGCACTACGAGGCGTCCTAGCAATCCTACGGCAATTCAGTTAGCAATCGCTTAGTCAAAACATGATGTGGAGTGTAAACCAGCTAAAAACACGACTCGGGGAACTGTGTTTGGAAAAATAACAACCGATTCTGTGTCAAAACGCGGACAAGTATTTTGGTATTTGAGACAGGACATGAAGCCTCGCACCATCGCTGGATGTTCTAGGTTTACATTCAACTATTAAGGTAGCTGTGCTGTGTATCGTAGCTTCTATTTATTCTATCATTTAATTTATGAGTGAAATTTAATGACTTGTGAAATGTGGCTCTTTTCTTTAAAAAATTGTGCAATTTGAGGTCCGTGAATTTTGTAGGTCCTCAAAATAAAGTGCACTATACATAATGTATATACATACAGTCAAGGACGGATTAAGGATAGTCTGGGCCCCTGGGCAAAGAGTTGTAAAAGCTATACATGTGTTGGATTAGCCCACTTTTTTAAGTACATGATGTATAGCTGTTCAATGCCATCTGCAGCTCGATAATCGATAATCTTGAGTACTGAATGATTATAAATGGATATAATTGCACATTTTTACCCAATAATCTTAACTTTATCACTCAGAATGATGAGTTCCTTGAATACGTGGCACTTCAAATTGTGTTTGCATGATTTATCCTCGAGATCTGACTAGAACTCAGCTAGAGTCGACCTCGGGTCTGTGTGAGAACCTAGTGACCCACCCTGCTCCCTATACCTACCTGATCAGCTGCCTTCAGCAGGACGCTCCCTCGTTATTCAGTCAGATTATCAGAATTAAGGCGCCTCAGTAGGAGCATTTTAAGGGAGCTAAGGATTTAGACACGCCCTCTTCTCGGGAGTGTAGGATGACGTATGGTGTAGAGAGAGAACTAGGGTTTCAGACAGACCTGTTATATCGTACGATCTCCCTAATGTCAGGTTCTCGAGTCTGTTTACAGATCTGCCCTCATGACTTCTAATTCAGCGTGTTACCATCACCAGCGTGTTTCACATTAGCCAGCAGACAGCGGATCTGTAGCTTTGCAGCGCTTGCATTGCTAGTCCGTATTTCATATTATTTAAAAATGTGGGGTATGTACCCACTAATAGAGATAACAGGATGATTTTTAGGGGGCAGCGTGCCGTTAGCGCCCCTGAAATCCCGAGGAATGGTGCTGATCCTGCTCATTAGTCGAGCTGCTTTATTAAACGTTTATGACGGAGGTGGCGCCACATGGAGCCCGGAGCTGAACGACAGCACGTCCTGAACAAACACAGCAGCGTTCAGTCAAACGTTATTGTTTTACTGCACACAGGTGGTTAGGAGGCACCCTAAAAATAAACAGAGTCCAGTTAATACCCCCCCATTCATGTTTAAATCAAGGGGATAGAGCTTCATCATGAGCTGTTTATAATATCAATAATAACAATAATATTAATATATTATAATACAATAATAATAATAATAATATATTTTAATACAATAATAATAATAATAATAATATATTTTAATACAACAACAATAATAATAATAATATATTCTAATGCAATAATAATAATAATAATAAAAATATTTTTTAATACAATAATAATATTAATAATATATTCTAATACAATAATAATAATAATAATATATTTTATACAATAATAATAATAATAATAATATATTCTAATACAATAATAATAATAATATATTTTATACAATAATAATAATAATGCAAATAGTATTAATAATAATTAATATTAATAATTATAATAAGGACAGTAATAATACTAATAATATATTCTAATACAATAATAATAATAATATATTCTAATACAGTAATAATAATAATAATAATAATAATATATTCTAATACAATAATAATAATAATATATTTTATACAATAATAATAATAATAATAATAATGCAAATATTATTAATAAAAATTATTGTTAATAATTATAATAAGGACAGAAATAATAATAATAAAATATTTTAATAAAATAATATTATTAATAATATATTTTATACAATAATAAAAATAAAAATAATAATGCAAATATTATTAATAATAATTAA
The DNA here is from genome assembly GCF_030014385.1 of Trichomycterus rosablanca. NCBI lineage: Eukaryota > Metazoa > Chordata > Actinopteri > Siluriformes > Trichomycteridae > Trichomycterus > Trichomycterus rosablanca. Next base: position 39,703,624 of record NC_085996.1, read on the forward strand.
TATTCATAATTATAATTAGGTTTACAGTATTTTGGTACAGAAAAACATCCCTGTGAGACTCATGGTATTTAATGTTCACTTCCATGCTTATAAAATTTTTATAGAAATATGATCTGTAAGCCTGACTGGCTGCGTGTGGTGAGAATTTAAGCGTCTTAAACTGCCAAAAACTGTCACGCATCTTTAAGAGAAACAAGGTGGCACCGGGGCGATTAGCATGAAGTGATGGAATCTATAAACAATGTTAGAAATGGAACCAGTCGTGAGTCGGACTGACGTCTCACCTGCAGAAACGCTGGGGTTCTCGAGCCTGTGTTTATGTTTTTACCATCGTTTAAGCGGGTCCATTACCGGGTCCGGGTGCAGTCCAGCGGCCTGTAAACGAACGCGTTCAGTCGTAATCGTGAGACGTTTCCTTGGATGGACACGTGCTGGTGAAATACAAGCGTCCACATACAGACTGACACGAACATCAACAAATCACTGAACTGATCAGTTCTGTCACTTCTACCATTACTGAAGTGAATTCTGTGCTTTAGAGGTGAGCTGGAAAACAGCTGCTGCTCTTTTATACCATGTGTACGTATTTTAATGTATGGAATGTGTAGGGAAATGCAGATATGGCACTGTGGGGGCAAATCTACTGGGAACGGGTTCCTGCCATATCAACAACTGATGGGAACACTGATGGATCCCAAGATCAAACTGAAAAATGTTCATTTATAATTTTCACATCAGTATATTGGCGACACGTGTCTGCCTCGCTGTATGGCCAAAAGTATTTGGACACCAGATTATAAGTTTGCTGGGTATTCAATTCAATGTCAAAGCACGGTCTCCACCAATCCCCACTGTGGCTACAACAGCCTCCACTTTTTTTTTGTATGGCTCAAAGCTTTTGTGTGGCCAATCAACATTCCAATTCATCCCAGAAGAGTTTTTGGTACACTTTACCAAGAAGTACACTTCTAAATTCCAGTGTTTTAGACCAGCTTTTACACACAGACACACACACACACCATGTTAAAATGTTTAATCAGTGCTTTATTTATTCAGCTGTCATACATAATACAGAACTAAACAGAACCAGCATTTGGTTGTCAGCCACACCTCGAGCCCAGAAAAAAAGGGGAAAACTCAGAGTTCCCCTGAAATAAAAAACAGAAAAGCTAATTAATACTCATTTGAAATCATTTGTGTTCGGTACCTCCCTAACTCTCTAATAGCACTTTTAAATGGCTTATACATAGCAGTCTAAACAGTACCAGAACTGCTATATGAATTACACTCAGAAATGACAAACTTTAAGAAAATAAAACCAAAACCAGAGATTTACGGATCGTACATTATCACGAATACACATAGACGTGATCGGCTGTGTCTGAGGGGGGAAAGACCAGAGAGTTTCCTCATCACTGCTACAGTTACGACCTCTGCTGGCTGGTCGAGGTGCTGCACAATACAGATGGTCACACGTAAGTCGCACACACAGCAACTTTAGACTCGACTCAGACTCATTTCAAATGACTCGGACTCGACTCATGACTCGCAAAAAATGGCTCATGAACAACAAGAGTCGTCAGCGTGTGTTAACATTAGTTACGTGTGACAATTATTATTATTATTATAAATATTCTGCTCTCTAATAATAATAACGCTCCGGCCGTCTTAACCCACAACACACACAATGTGTAAATGTTCCAGCAGCTTCCGGTGTAGTGATGAAGCGTCGCTCCCTACTCCCTACACAGTTTGAAGTTCACTTCATTTGAACATTCTCGTTACCTTTGGATCAGAATCTCACTTAAAATGGTGGAGTACCCTACGTAGTGCACTTCACAGGAACAACCGGGGTGAATGGAACGCTCCTACAGAATCGGTGCTAATGGTTGAAAGAGAGCTTTCTGAACCAATCAGAGCTTCTGATTGTAATTGTTAGTAAGAAATGCTGTTATTTGCATTTATTCAGTTTGCGTCACACAGATGACGTGGTAATGAAACGCTCGATCGGCTTTCTAACCACTTCCTGTTTTACTTCACGACCGGGAAAAGTTTGGAGGTTTTTAATTATAAGCACATTTACAAAATAACGGATTCTGTTCCTAATGGGACGCACGCTCATAAATGTAATAGCATCTGGAAGAACAGAAGCTAAGGTAAGCAGCGGTTATGATTGTTTTTGCTGTGTTTGGGATTTTGGCCGCCGGGCCGTGATTTATCGAGCGCTTTTGTTCTGTAATGAAAACAAAACGTATCAGTTGAAGCTTTTAACTGGAACCTTCTTGTTACAGAAATTACATTCATTTACACAATGACGAGGAAAGTAAAGACACGAAGTAAAACGGCTAAATACACTCGCTAATCTGTTGTTGTTTTTATCTGAACTTACAGATTATTTCTTTATTTCTACGCTACATTTATAATATATGTTTTGTGTAGATTATATTGACTCATGACTTGACTTGGACTCTAGTCTAAAGACTCGTGACTCGACTCGGACTCCAGTTTAAAGACTCGGACTCGTATTTTGTGACTTGTAAACATCTCTGCTGCACAGAGACGGTGAATAATGGAGAGCAGTGCGTGACTGTCAGTGCATGAATCTATCAAAGTACTGGCAAATAAAAAGAGGTGCACAAATGTACCCCTCGGGCACAATCAGGGTCTTCAGCAGTTGGAGAAAATGCATGACTAAATAAAATAGTAAGCATCAATATACACCAATAATAGTCCACAGATTAACGACCCTCAATATAGATTGATGAGTATTCAGTATATTTAGAAGACAGACCCACACGACCTTAAAATAAACCCACATCAATGACTTTTTAAGAGCCGGTTAAAGTCACGGCATGCTGGCTCAATGATAGAATCTTATTTCTGTCTCCGGTCAGTTGGAGCTTTCTGGGCTGCTCAGTGTTGGCAGCTACCAGGTCAAATAAACAACAATAGAAAATAACTATAGCTTGTGCAATCAGCAGATTAAGATATGTATTTATTATTTATTAGGATTTTAACGTCATGTTTTACATTTTACATTCATGACAGGAACGGTAGTATACTGCTTACACACGATTCATCAGTTTAATATCAAACACAGTCATGGACGATTTTGTGTCTCCAGTTCACCGAAGCTCCCGGAGGAAACCCCCACGCAGACACGGGGAGAACATGCAAACTGCACACTCCGCACTACCCAGTGCTATCCACCGGTTTTCTGTTTTACCCCCTTTACAAAGCATTAATGATGTTATAATGTCTAATTAACGATGGTAGCACTTCAGACAGCACTGGATGAGAAACAGACATGCTACTGTGATACATTTAGCCACGTGGGCTTAAAAGTACTTCAGAAAACCTGCATATTAGGCTTTTATTTAAAGAAAATACACTGATCAGCCATGAATCAGACACAGCAGCGCTGCTGGAGTTTTTAAACACCTCACTGTTACTGCTGGACTGAGAATAGTCCACCAAACAAAAATATCCAGCCGACAGCGCTACGTGGGCAGCGTCCAGTGACCACTGATGAAGGTCTAGAAGATGACCGACTCAAACAGCAGCAATAGATGAGCGATCGTCTCTGACTTTACATCTACAAGGTGGAGCAACTAGGTAGGAGTGTCTAATAGAGTGGACAGTGAGTGGACACGGTGTTTAAAAACTCCAGCAGCACTGCTGTGTCTGATCCACTCATTCCAGCACAACACACACTAACACACCACCACCATGTCAGTGTTACTGCAGTGCTGAGAATCATCCACCACCTAAATAATACCTGCTCTGTGGGTGTCCTGACCATTGAAGGACAGCAAATCTTACTGCGCTTACTTTTTATAATCTCATTTACTTTATATTTTCTTTTAGTTTTTATTCTTTATGTAAAGCATTTTATCTCTCTGGTTTTAATTTTATGTTCTTTTTAAAGGCAAAAAGCCGCTCTGAGCTTCTAGATCTCAGGAATGTTTTAATGCTTTTAATTTTTCTCTATGTGAAGCACTTTTAATTGCCACTGTGTATGAAAGGTGATTTATAAATAAACCTGCCTTGTCTTGCTTTACTAATAAATTATTAATATTTAATAGCAAATAATGAAATAACGTAGACAGAAAGAGCCAAAAATCTCCTGCCGATGAATGAAGAGATTTGGTGTAAAGTACTAAAGTGTGTTAGACGCTCCGAACCCGTAAACACAGGGATTAAGTGTCATCCGTCCACTGTGTCAACACCCCCCTGTTTTTACCCACCGGAGCACTTTCTCATGTCCTCTGACCCCCGGACTTGCTATGATAACGCCAAACAAACAGGGTTTTACCTGGATAGGTAACCCGAGACCCTCCCGCTTCCTCTCAGAGCCCAGCCGCAGTCATTAGGCCCCGGGGCCCACGGCGCAGGAGCTTTACAGGCTGGAACTAGAACGTGTGTGTGGGGGGGGGGGGATCCTAATGGAGCTCAAACGCATTAAGCTGAAAGGTGCAGGTGAGGACGAGGAGAAGGGGGATCCAGGGGTAAAAAGGAGAGGGGTGAGAGGTGATTGGTGAGGTGTGAAGACGAGCGCAGTCGGGGCATGAAATCCTAAATTAAAAGGGGGAAACGAACGACGATGAAAGGCGGCTAATCTCAAACGCATTCTGATTCTTAACCAGGAAATCTCACTCATGAAGCGTCGTGTTTGATGCTTTAGTAACAGAAAAGGATGAGTGGTGTCAGAGATTTGGGAAAACTAAACCCTCTCTGGTCCTAAAAGCATTTATTAGAAAACTCTAGCTTTTATCATATAGAGAAAACTCTTAGGAAGAATAAACTAGAATATAGATTATGTGTATAGATATTTTAGAAATAAAATGAAACTCTAGTGCCGCTATTAATCAGGTTTTATAAAGAAAACTGCTTGAACTGTTTGACCTCTGGGTGGCGCTCTCATATCAAACAGATCTAAAACTCTCCCCGTCTTCTTTCCCACGACTTAAAACATTAACGTCACACGTACATTAACGTTTCCTAGTTTTTGGATAAACGCGGCGGCTCCGGATAAACGGAGACTAGACGCCGAACGCTGAAGATTTCGCTGAGAGAGGGAAGTGGGTATGTTTAATTTAAAGAAGTATAATAATCTTGAGAAATCACGACACTGTGGACGATAGATCAATTCTTTTTTTTTTATGCATTTTCTCCCTATTGAGCAGAGCGAGACTGACACACGCCCCCTCCGACACGTGAGCAGTACCCAACTGCATTTTTTCACCTGCACGAGGCGAGTTCATATGCGGACCAGCCGTGTGCACGGAGAGCCACAGAGGACATCAGACCCCAATAAGGAGGACTTCAGACCCCAAAAAGGAGGACAATAGACCCCAGTAAGCAGGGTATCAGATCCTAATAAAAATGACATCATAACAAAAAAAAAACAAAAAAACTAATAACAAGGACATCAGATCCCAAGAAGGAGGACATCAGACCTTAAAAAGGGGGACATCAGACCCCAAAAAGATGGACATCAGACCCCAAAAAGGAGAACATCAGACCCTTGGGGTCGAAACGTCTTTTAAGTGTTGTGAGAAGGAACAGCGACCATCCCAGCGTCCCTACTTTTTTTGGAACGTTGCAGGACTGCAAATGCAGGAATGGATGTTTATTAATAAATAAAATAAAGTCGACCAAAGAGAACATAAAATATTTTGGGTTCATCCTGTCTGCAATCTAAACAAAGTCCATACCGTCCCAACTTTCTGATTTGGTGTTGTACAACATGATGATGATCATGTTACTCCTGATATAAAAATAAATTGGTCTATTTGTGGAAATACTTTCCTGAAGTAAATGTAACTCATTTTTTACATAAACACGTCCACTTGTCTGAAGCTTAATGAAACCTGAGTGCATGACGTGTTATAACGAGTTCCACACCTCCTGTGATGAAGGCTTATTTTCACTGGCAGCTCGGGACGTTCTGAACGATCCGATCCTCACATGAACATGTTGTGTGTGTTTGTAAGGCTGGCGTGCAGGAGAAACGGTGGATGTGGTGATTATTTACAGTAGGGGGGTGGAGGGTGGGGTACAGAATGCTTTTCGGGCGTGGTGTTCCTGTCTGAGACGTTTCTGCAGACGGAGGAATTTACAACAATCACAATTACGGTCACATCAGTGTCAGAACCATCACACGTCTCTCGTTTATACGTTTATATTTTTATTTTTGCTCCCTGTGTTTTATCTGGTGCAAATTTCGGTATCCGACCCCCTTCCCTTATGGTCCAGCCCTCTGTGCTGATACGTTTATTTGAGGTGAAGGCTGGTGCTAGGGTGGCCACTTTCATATCCCCAAAAGGAGGACATGAGACTCCAATAAGAAAAGCATTAGACTTTAGTAAAAAGGAGATCAAACCCCATCAAGGAGGAAATCAGACCCCAATAAAGAGGACATCAGACCCCAAAAAGAAGGGCATCCAACCAAAATGTAGAGGAAATCAGACCCCAATAAAGAGGGCATCAGACCCCCAAAAAAAGGACATCAGACCCCAAAAAGAAGGGCATCCAACCCCAATGTAGAGGACATCAGACCGCAATAAGTAGGACATCAGATCCCAATAAAGAGGGTATCAGACCGCAATAAGTAGGACATCAGATCCCAATAAAGAGGGTATCAGACCCCAAAAAGGAGGAACATCAGACCCCAAAAAGAAGAGCATGAGACCCCAAAAAGAAGAACATGAGACCCCGAAAAGGGGAACATCAGACCTCAGTAAGGAGGACATTACATTCCAAAAAGGAGGACATCAGACCCCAATAAGGAGGGCATCAGCATCAGACCCCAAAATGAGGGCCTCAGACCCAAAAAAGGAGGACATCCGACCCAAAAAAGGAGGAGATAAGACCCCAAAATGAAGGACATCAGACCCCAAAAAGAGGGACATCAGACCCCTATAAGAAGGGCATCAGACCTCACATAGAAGGACATCAGACCCCAATGAATAGAACATCAGACCCCCTAGCTAGTGCCCACTACAGGAGTATACAGGTAACTTGTGGTGTGGCTGAGAGCCCACACACACCCTCATGGTCAGGAAAACAGTGGCACACACACGTCCTGGCGGGTCGGCGGTGGAGGGGACAGGTGGACATAGCGCCTGTCAGGCTCCAGAAGATTGATGCACTGGGTCATTATGGAGCTACTGGTGTCCATTTACTGCAGAGACAGCTGCTGTACTGGGGAGATGTACCGTCCACTTACAACAACACACACACACACAAATACACACACATACACAAATACACACACACATACACAAATAAACATACACACACAAATACACAAATACACACATACACAAATACACACACATACAGCTGCTGTACTGGGGAGATGTACCGTCCACTTACAACAACACACACACACATACACAAATACACACACATACACAAATACACACACACATACACAAATAAACATACACACACAAATACACAAATACACACATACACAAATACACACACATACAGCTGCTGTACTGGGGAGATGTACCGTCCACTTACAACAACACACACACACATACACAAATACACACACATACACAAATACACACACACATACACAAATAAACATACACACACAAATACACAAATACACACATACACAAATACACACACATACAGCTGCTGTACTGGGGAGATGTACCGTCCACTTACAACAACACACACACACATACACAAATACACACACATACACAAATACACACACACATACACAAATAAACATACACACACAAATACACAAATACACACATACACAAATACACACACATACAGCTGCTGTACTGGGGAGATGTACCGTCCACTTACAACAACACACACACACATACACAAATACACACACAAATACACAAATAAACATACACACACAAATACACAAATACACACATACACAAATACACACACATACACACACAAATACATAAATACACATATACACACATACACAAACACACAAATACACACACATACACAAATACACACAGATACACACATACACAAAAACACAAATACACAAATACACACATACACAAATACACACATACACAAATACACAAATACACACACATACACAAATACACACACATACACACACAAATACATAAATACACATATACACAAATACACACATACACAAACACACAAATACACACACATACACAAATACACACAGATACACACATACACAGACACACAAATACACACATACACAAATACACACATACACAAATACACACACACATACACATACACATACACAGATACACACATACACAAATACACACACACATACACAAATATACACAGATACACACGTACACAAATACACACATACACAAATACACACATACACAAATACACAAATACACACACACATACACAAATACACACAGATACACACATACACAAATACACAAATACACACACACATACACAAATACACACAGATACACACATACACAAATACACACATACACAAATACACACATACACAAATACACACATACACAAATACACACAGATACACACATACACAAATACACAAATACACACACACATACACAAATACACACAGATACACACATACACAAATACACACATACACAAATACACACATACACAAATACACACAGATACACACATACACAAATACACAAATACACACACACATACACAAATACACACAGATACACACATACACAAATACACACATACACAAATACACACATACACAAATACACACATACACAAATACACACAGATACACACATACACAAATACACAAATACACACACACATACACAAATACACACAGATACACACATACACAAATACACACATACACAAATACACACATATACAAACACACAAATACACAAATACACACAGATACGCACAACACAAATACACACACATTTGCACACACAGATACACACTGATATGTATGTATATACACACATTTGAGAGGCACGGTGGCTCGGTGTAGCACTGTAACCTGTCTGGGTCCTTTCTGTGTTGAGTTTGCATGTTCTCCCGTGTCTGTATGGGTTTCCTCAGGGAGCTTCGGTTTCCTCCCACAGTCCAACGGTGTGTGTGTGTGTGTGTGTGGGTGTTTAATACCTTTTGCCCAGTGAATCTGATCCACCGCGACCCTGACCAGGATAAAGCGCTGGTAAAACAGACAATCAGTGAATGAATGAATTGATCTCTTTCGTCTGTGTGTGTGTGTGTGTGTGTGTGTGTGTGTGTGTGTGTGTGTGTGGACAATGACCTTCTGTGTTGCAGAACGTGTGAACAGAACAGAAACGTCCTCTAATGATTTATTTTTATTGAAGGTAAAAGAAAAACTCGATTTGTTGAAATATGTGGACAATTTATTTACTTTAATGTCACAGCCGCCGCATCTCACATTCCAATTAAATTCATCCCTCAGATCAGGGAGGACGATCACAGCTAATCAGCACAAATATGTAAAGCTTTTGTTGATTTTTTTATTCTAACAGAAGTTCAGTGCAGCAGCATCGCAGCACAATATATTCAATAAAGAAGAAGTGATGAAACTCCACACACGGAGCAGAATTAAAAATTCCACATTGAACGGAAGTGAAGGCTCACAGAGCCACTCCATTAACCACCACGACTCTGAAGGGCGGCAAGAGAGAGAGAGACAGAGAGAGAGACAGACAGAGACAGAGAGAGACAGTCTGACTTTATTTAAAACCATTTCAGTCTTATTTACCACAGACTTCCTTTATTTTAACTCTTTTAGCCTCTTTATTTTAAACACGACTGTTTGGGGAGTTGGTTCGCTCGTATCTCTTCAAGATTGCCAATATTTTGTACTTTAGTACTGGAATAACACCAGATATGACAATTAATATGTATTATTTTTGTTAAAATTTAGAATTTTCTTTTCAGTTCTACTATTTAATTTAATAGTCATATGTGGTTATAATAATAATAATAATAATAATAATAATAATAATAATAATAATAACAATATACATATATATATATATTCTTATTATTATTAATAGTAATAATAATAGCAATAATAGTAATAATAATAATAATAATAGTAATAATAATATATAATTAAATAATAATAATATAATAATATATACTAATGATATTAATAATAATATATAATGAAATAATAATATATAATATATTAATAATAACAATATATAATTATAATAGTAATAATAATAATAACAATATATAATAATAGTAATAATAATAATGTTAATAATAATAACAATAAAATAATAATAATAATAACAATATTATAATAATATTATAATAATAACATATAATTATAATAGCATATAATAATAATAATAATATAATAGCATATAATAATAATAACATAATAATAATAGAATTAAAACATTATAATAATAAATTAATTTAAAATAAACAATAAATTAAGAAACATTTAGTATTATCTTATTTTACTGTGGCATGTGCTGAAGAGCAGAACCGTATAAGAGGGGCTACAGGATCTATAAGCAGTTTTCTTTCTTTTGGGAAGGTTTTCTACATGACTTTCAAGTGTGTCTGTGGGAATTTTTACCCATACGTCCAGATCATCATTTCTGATGTCAGACCCTGATGTTGGACGAGAGGGCCTGGTCTCGTATTTCTGCCCCCTTAGCTACTAAATCAACCAGTTTATCAACTAAATTAAATGAACAATTATGTTTAATTTTACTGGCCGCGCCCGGACACGATCACTGCCAAACCTGTTGGATGTAAACATCAATTAAATAGAACCTGTCTGGCAATGTGAAGACTAGAAGGTCTCAGAAGGCAGCAGATTCGAATACAGATGTCTGGCTCAGACTCTGGGAGTCCACCGAACCACAGTGAGAGCCATTCTCCACACATGAAAACCTGGAACAGTGGTGAACCTTCCCAAGAGTGAGAGGTCTACCAAAATTCCCCAAGAACTCATCAGAGACTCATCCGGAATGTCACATAAATAATTTGGTACTTTTTGGAACATATGGGTCCTGTTAAATCCAGCGTAAAGCTAACACCGCGTTCCACCATGAGAACATCACAGCAACAGTAAAACATGGTGGTGGTAGTGTGACGAATTTTCATAACTGATAGACGCACTAATTCCTCTCTCTATCAGAGGATTCTGAAGGAGAACGTCCGACCATCGGTTCCTGCCCTAAAGCTTAAGCACTGTTGGGTTCTGCAGCAGGACGTTGATCCGGAGCACAGAAGCAAGTTCAGCTCAGAACGGCTCAAAGGAATCAAAATGAAGGTTTGAATCCCATCAAGATCCCATTTCAAGCTGTTTGTGCTTGAAGACCCTGTGACTTAGTCCCTAAATACCAAAAAGCCAGTGCTATTAACTTGATTAAAACCTAATTATGTAAAAATCATACTTCAATCTAAGTTATTACATTTGTTTTTGTTAAATTAAACCATTTATGTGGAGAAACGTCCATAATCCAGTTAACTAAAACGTTGGGTGAGACTCCTATTACTTTATCTTCACTAGATTTCATAAATGATTGAGATTTTTAGGTTCCAAATCATTCCTTTAATATTTTAATGCATTTTAATGCGTAAATACACTGATGTGAATCATGTTGTATACGTCTATCAGTGATTGTATATCGAAGGCACTGTTGATGCATAACCTTGAATCATGAAGAGAGCTGAAGGACCTTCAGAAGGACGTGAACGTCTGCAGGTTTTTCTTCTCTAAGCAAAGAAATCAATCACTGAGTTAATTAAATCGCTTACTGATTAAATAGTGTTTTACTAAATCATTCATTCATTCAACAGTTTATCCTGGTCAGGGTTGCAGTGGGTCTGATTCATCAAACGACACCCTGACAGGTCGCCAGTCCATCACAGGGTCATTTCTAGTAGCTAAAGTCGACCTGACTGCATGTTTTTGGACTTGTAGAAGGAAACAAAGTATCCGGACAGACACAGGGAGAACATGCAAATCCATCCAGAAGGACTTGGAAAGTAATCGAACCCATTTTAACCCATTAACTAATTTATATATATATTTTTATTCATTGTATTTATTTTGATATTATTTACAAAGCTTTTTGGTGTTTGATCTTGTTTACTACAATAAAAATATGAGATGTAATTGTATTAAAAAAAAAGGTTTATGTGCGGAAGCGAATCAGTCAGTGCTGGTCATCATTCCTACCAAACTTTCTTTCAGCCCTGCAGGTCCATCTAGTGGACAGAAACTCAGAGAGAGAATAACTGTTTAATAATGAGTTTGTGGGGACGCTTTATTTTTCATTCTTACTTTCATTATTGCAACTGTTATTACTATTTAGTATTGTAGTAACGTAATGTAGTATAACTTTATTATGTAAGAATAGTTTTTTGTTTCATAATAATAATAACAATAATAATAATAATAATAATAATAATTATTATTATTATTATTATTATTAATTATTATTATTGTTGTTGTTGCTGCTGCTGCTGTTGTTGTTATTGTCTTTATTATTATTATTATTATTAATATTATTATTATTATTATTATTATTATTATTATTATTATGTATAATTATTATTGAGGTTATTATTACAATCGTTTTTATTATTGTTATAATTTTATTATTATTCAAATTAATGTTGTTGTTACTTTCTTAATTATTACCATTATTGTTGTTGTTAGTATCTTTATTTTTATTATTTTATTATCATTATCATTAATACTATTGGTGTTGTTATAGTCTTTATTATTATCATTATTATTATTATTATCATTATTATTATTATTATTATCATTATTGTTATCATTATTATTATAGTTAATGATGTTTTTTTCTTTATTATTATTATTGTCATTATTATTGTTGTTGTTGTTATTGTCTTTATTTTTTATGATTTTATTATTATTATTATTATTATTGTTGTTGTTCTGCTGAGTCCCCTGCTGTGCTATCGGCCCATCGGGTGTCTACTCACAGACCTGATTCACTGGTTCAGCAGTGAAATACTGTAGGCCACTAACCCAAACATCCAGGGTTTAAATCTCAGCAGTGCTCTCGGTCACTCGAGCATCTGCACAGACATGACTGGCAGTGGTGGCTGAACAGCCTAGCCATTAGGAGGTGTACTTATCAGTGCACTCCAAGTGCAGGTTCCAAGTCTGGATACAAAATACAGAGGGTTGCATCAGGTAGAGCATCCGACATAAAACTGCACCAAATCGGGTACATGGACCAGAATGATACACTGTGACGACCCCCCAAAAAAACACCTTGATGAGAGAAGAACTTCCAGACTGATCTAAGCTAACAGGAAGGCTAAATAACCTCTCGCTTAACAACTGTGGCATGTCGAGAAGTTTCTCAGAACTCAAAACACATAAAATACATGAAACTCTGATGTGAAGTGAGTATCTATTCATGAAGGCTATTACCCTGACCTGTTTATACATCAAACATTTCCTTGAATTGAACATAAAGCACCGAGTTAATAAAAACTAGCTGCCGTTACTTGACATCACGAGCAGCGCCAGGCCTTGAATTCCTGGTACTGAGAGTGTTCATGTGTAGTTTGTATAGATTATTGATTTATAATGATCCTTGATGTTACTGGGCACCGCACCTCATCAGTGGACCGTGTTCTTGTCCGTGGTGCTTGTATTTAGGCCTTTACATGAGCTGTAGAAGCGTGTTCTATGATTTATGGTTCAGCCTTGCAGATGAAAAGATGTCAAGCAGCTTTAAAGTACCAGTCAAGGGCCTGAACGTTTCTATCACTATTTAAGCATTTTTTCAAGAGAACAATGAAGCTATCAAAACTGAACATCTCATCTCAGCAATCCTAAGCTTTGTCCTGCTCAGGGACACCTGGTGGACTCAGAGAGTCTTGTGGATTCCAAACCTTATTATTTAAAAATAATAAAGAATAAATATTTTACCCTTAAACTGAAATTCACCACGATGTACTGAGTATGTACAGAGGGCGGTGTTGTACAGTGACAATGGGTGGGTCAGCTTTCGTGTGTGTATATTTGGAGGGTCAACTTTTTATGTATCTGTGGGGGTTAATATGTGTGGGTGAGGTCAACTTCTTGTATGTATATCTGGTGGTTCAATGTACAAAACGTTTATATGTATATGGGGAGGTACATTTTGTATGAATACAGTATATGAGGGGTCAACTTTTTGCGTATATATATATATACATGGGGGTTAACTTTTTTGTGTGTATGGCGGGTCAGCTTTGTAGGTAGGTAGGTAAGAGGGTAGGTAGGTACTTTATTGATCCCGAGCTAAATTAAAGCCCCGGTAGCATTATAGAGCAATGAAAGTACACACTATAAAAAATTTAAATGCGAAATAACAAAAAATGACGCAAAAAAATAGTGTACAAATAACAGTACAGATATAGAAACTGAACATACACAAACACAACAATAAAGACCTTCAAGATGCCTGTATTTTACATATATAAGATAATAAGGGACAGGTGTGGCCTAGTGGTTAAGGTACTGGACTAGTAATCCAAAGGTTGCTGGTTCAAGCCCCACTACAGCCAGGTTGCCACTGTAGGGCCCTAAATGCTAAATGCCGTAAATGTAATAATAATAATAATAATAATAACGTGACGAGTATTATTGCACCTTGAAATGGGCCAGTATAACCATGTATGTGCATATATGTACACATGCGTAAACGTATATACATGTGGACACGTATATAATATATACAATATGTACATACACATATGTACACATGCATGTGTATAAATATACATAATATATATGAGATTATGTATATGTATATATATGTTTCTACACTCACTGTCCATTTTATCAGCTCCACTTACCATATAGAAGCATTTTGTAGTTCTACAATTACTGACTGTAGTCCATCTGTTTCTCTACATGCTTTGTTACCCCCTTTCACCCTGTTCTTCAATGGTCAGGACCACCACAGAGCAGGTATTATTTAGGTGGTGGATCATTCTCAGCACTGCAGTGACACTGACATGGTGCTGGTGTGTTAGTGTGTGTTGTGCTGGTATGAGTGGATCAGACACAGCAGTGCTGCTGGAGTTTTTAAACACCTCACTGTCACTGCTGGACTGAGAATCTGTGACCACTGATGAAGATCTAGAAGATGGCTGACTCAAAAAGCAGCAATAGATGAGCGATCGTCTCTGACTTTACATCTACAAGGTGGACCGACTAGGTAAAAGTGTCTAATAGAGTGGACAGTGAGTGGACACGGTATTTAAAAACTTAAAAAGAACAGGGTGAAAGCAGGCTAAAAAAAGTATGTAGAGAAACAGATGGACTACAGTCAGTAATTGTAGAACTTCAAAGTGCTTCTTTATGGTAAGTGGAGCTTATATATATATACAGTGTATCACAAAAGTGAGTACACCCCTCACATTTCTGCAGATATTTAAGTATATCTTTTCATGGGACAACACTGACAAAATGACACTTTGACACAATGAAAAGTAGTCTGTGTGCAGCTTATATAACAGTGTAAATTTATTCTTCCCTCAAAATAACTCAATATACAGCCATTAATGTCTAAACCACCGGCAACAAAAGTGAGTATACCCCTTAGTGAAAGTTCCTGAAGTGTCAATATTTTGTGTGGCCACCATTATTTCCCAGAACTGCCTTAACTCTCCTGGGCATGGAGTTTACCAGAGCTTCACAGGTTGCCACTGGAATGCTTTTCCACTCCTCCATGACGACATCACGGAGCTGGCGGATATTCGAGACTTTGCGCTCCTCCACCTTCCGCTTGAGGATGCCCCAAAGATGTTCTATTGGGTTTAGGTCTGGAGACATGCTTGGCCAGTCCATCACCTTTACCCTCAGCCTCTTCAATAAAGCAGTGGTCGTCTTAGAGGTGTGTTTGGGGTCATTATCATGCTGGAACACTGCCCTGCGACCCAGTTTCCGGAGGGAGGGGATCATGCTCTGCTTCAGTATTTCACAGTACATATCGGAGTTCATGTGTCCCTCAATGAAATGTAACTCCCCAACACCTGCTGCACTCATGCAGCCCCAGACCATGGCATTCCCACCACCATGCTTGACTGTAGGCATGACACACTTATCTTTGTACTCCTCACCTGATTGCCGCCACACATGCTTGAGACCATCTGAACCAAATAAATTAATCTTGGTCTCATCAGACCATAGGACATGGTTCCAGTAATCCATGTCCTTTGTTGACATGTCTTCAGCAAACTGTTTGCGGGCTTTTTTGTGTAGAGACTTCAGAAGAGGCTTCCTTCTGGGGTGACAGCCATGCAGACCAATTTGATGTAGTGTGCGGCGTATGGTCTGAGCACTGACAGGCTGACCCCCCACCTTTTCAATCTCTGCAGCAATGCTGACAGCACTCCTGCGCCTATCTTTCAAAGACAGCAGTTGGATGTGACGCTGAGCACGTGCACTCAGCTTCTTTGGACAACCAACGCGAGGTCTGTTTTGAGTGGACCCTGCTCTTTTAAAACGCTGGATGATCTTGGCCACTGTGCTGCAGCTCAGTTTCAGGGTGTTGGCAATCTTCTTGTAGCCTTGGCCATCTTCATGTAGCACAACAATTCGTCTTTTAAGATCCTCAGAGAGTTTTTTGCCATGAGGTGCCATGTTGGAACTTTCAGTGACCAGTATGAGAGAGTTTGAGAGCTGTACTACTAAATTGAACACACCTGCTCAATAAGCACACCTGAGACCTAGTAACACTAACAAATCACATGACATTTTGGAGGGAAAATGACAAGCAGTGCTCACTTTGGACATTTAGGGGTGTAGTCTCTTAGGGGTGTACTCACTTTTGTTGCCGGCTGTTTAGACATTAATGGCTGTATATTGAGTTATTTTGAGGGAAGAATAAATTTACACTGTTATATAAGCTGCACACAGACTACTTTTCATTGTGTCAAAGTGTCATTTTGTCAGTGTTGTCCCATGAAAAGATATACTTAAATATCTGCAGAAATGTGAGGGGTGTACTCACTTTTGTGATACACTGTATACATATATATGCACATACACATACATACATGACTATAAGTAGAGCCCTGGGTCCTTAGCTAACTCCCCCAACCAGTTAATTCGAACCATGGTATTAATTCCCAGTTTCACCAACCCAGTTTATGCTCTGACAGTATGTAGTGCCACCACGTGGTCAAAAAGATCATTAAAAAGTTCTGGCCTGTTTAGTCTCTGATACCTTTGCCCGACTTTGATCATTTAATAAAGATGAGCTGAGAAAACATCAGTCGGTGCAGGAGCACAATGGAAGCTGATAATTCCCAAACAGCATAATGTTGTGCTAATTACAAGGCTGTATTCACACACCCCCAATTCAAATATGTTCAAAATGCCCCCCCACCTCCCAATACAATGATGTAAACAATATAAATGATAAATAAACATATTCCACTCACTAGTTTTGAGTGATGTTCAGATCTGTCAGTGTTCCATCATTTGTTGATTTGGCAGGAACGTACTGCCCAGAAGATTTGGTCCCTTTCAGTTCATGCCTGCATCCTTGGCTACTTTCATTAAAGATTTAATACTTACTGGTGTATTTAAACACCACCCCAATGTGGTGTGATTTGGGATGGAACCTCTGGTTAGAGAGGAAACGATTTATAATGCACCATAAATTAATGACCTTTATTTTCCAGTAAGTCGTGCAGATTTGTCATCTTTTCATTCCCTAAATCATTTTATTTCCTTAATGCACATATGATGTGTTAATTCTCTTACATCTTTATTGGATTTTAATGGTTTGACTGATCAACTTCACTGTAGTTTGTGAATAGAAACATGTTTAGAACCTGCAAGAAACTCCAAAAAAAAAAGTTGGGACAGTGTTGTTTTTATCTATTTATGAATTTTAAATAAAAAAACACGCTCTTATATAACTTTTCTTTAAAATGGCACATAAAAAGGCGTTCCCCTGTGTTCCATCAGTGTCCCCACATCTGCCAGCTTGCCACTGTTGGGCCCTTGAGCAAGGCCCTTAAATCTCAGTTGCTTGCAAGGTATACAGTCTCAGTTGTAAGTCGCTTTGGACAAAGGCGTCTGCCAAATGTTTTAAATGTAAATGTAAACATTTCGCTGATGCTTTTCTCCAAAGCGACTTACAGTACAGTGACAGTATATAAGCATATCTAAGCAATTGAGGGTTAATGGTCTTCCTCAAGGGCCCAACAGTGGCAGCCTGGCAGTGGAGGGGCTTGAACCAGCAACCTTCTGATTACTAGTCCAGTACCTTAACCACAAAGCTACAACTGCCCTGTAAATGTGTCCCTATTAATGAGACGTTTTTTATGCTTTGGGAACTGAGGACACTAATTATTGCAGTTTTGTAAGTGAAATTCTTCTCCATTCTTACGAGACTTCAGCTGCTCAAACAGTCCATGGATTCCTCACACCCTTGAAAAACGTGCAGAAGGTGGCTTGGTTATACACCCTGCTTCAGCCCTGTCCAGGGTGTGTTTACAAAGCCTGTGGATAATACGCTGTATTATAATCCCTATAATGAGTGCACTAATTCATTTGGGATGCTGTTAGGGGAGTTGAATAAATGTGTGTGTGTGTGTCTGAAGGGAAACACGGAAATGTTCATTCACAGAACCAGTGCTCTTTGATTCAGAAATGCGGAGTCGACACCGCTTTCAGGTGAATCAAGGAGATTGATTCAATGAATCGATACCGCGGTAGATGAATACTCACTCACTCACTTTCTTAACCGCGTATTCAATCAGGGTCGCGGGGGGTCACACACACATTCACCTATAGGGCAATTCAGTGTCTCCAATTAACCTGACTGCATGTTTTTGGACTGTGGGAGGAAAACGGAGCTCCCAGAGGAAACCCACACAGACGCAAGGAGAACATGCAAACCACACAGAAAGGACCCGGACCGCCTCGACTGGGGATTGAACACAGGACCTTGTTGCTGTGAGGCGACAGTGCTACCCACCGAGCCACCGTGCCACCCACTAGATGAATAAATAACTAAATTGGGATTACTATCACAATACCTTGTATCATCCTTGCTAAAAGCATATCATAACTCATGTCATGGGGGTCCCAGAATTATAATTTTTTTAACACAGGAGTGTCTAAAAAGAAAAAAAAAAAGTTTAGAATCACAGATCTACACCATGGTTGGCACGGTGGCTCAGTGGGTAGCGCTGCCGCCTCACAGCGAGATGATCCTGGGTTCGATTTCCAGGTGTAGCAGCTTGGGTCCATTCTGTGTGGAGTTTGCATGTTCTCCCTGTGTCTGTGTGAGTTTCCTCCGGGTGTTCCAGTTTTCCTCCAACAGTCCAAATAAAGATCAGGTCAACTAAAATAGCAGTCAGGACCATAAATATATATATATATATATATATATGTGTGTGTGTGTGTGTGTGTGTGTGTGTGTGTGTGTGTACAATATAAATATATGTGTATATGTATACAGATTTGTATTTGTAGTATACAACTCTAATGGCATTATGTTGCAATATACAGTATGTTCAGTATTATGTTCAGTATTATGTTCAGTATTATGTTCAGTATTATGGTCAGTAT
This sequence comes from Trichomycterus rosablanca, assembly GCF_030014385.1. NCBI lineage: Eukaryota > Metazoa > Chordata > Actinopteri > Siluriformes > Trichomycteridae > Trichomycterus > Trichomycterus rosablanca. The sequence goes on from NC_085996.1 coordinate 39,723,230, forward strand.
TATGTTCAGTATTATGTTCAGTATTATGTTCAGTATTATGTTCAGTATTATGTTCAGTATTATGGTCAGGATTATGGTCAGTATTATGTTCAGTATTATGTTCAGTATTATGGTCAGTATCATTGTCAGTATTATGTTCAGTATTATGGTCAGTATTATGTTCAGTATTATGGTCAGGATTATGGTCAGTATTATGTTCAGTATTATGTTCAGTATTATGGTCAGTATCATTGTCAGTATTATGTTCAGTATTATGGTCAGTATTATGTTCAGTATTATGTTCAGTATTATGTTCAGTATTATGTTCAGTATTATGGTCAGGATTATGGTCAGTATTATGTTCAGTATTATGTTCAGTATTATGTTCAGTATTATGGTCAGTATTATGGTCAGGATTATGGTCAGTATTATGTTCAGTATTATGGTCAGTATCATTGTCAGTATTATGTTCAGTATTATGGTCAGTATTATGGTCAGTATTATGGTCAGTATTATGTTCAGTATGTTCAGTATTATGGTCAGTATTATGGTCAGTATTATGTTCAGTATTATGTTCAGTATTATGTTCAGTATTATGGTCAGGATTATGGTCAGTATTATGTTCAGTATTATGTTCAGTATTATGTTCAGTATTATGTTCAGTATTATGTTCAGTATTATGGTCAGTATTATGGTCAGGATTATGGTCAGTATTATGTTCAGTATTATGGTCAGTATCATTGTCAGTATTATGTTCAGTATTATGGTCAGTATTATGGTCAGTATTATGTTCAGTATTATGTTCAGTATTATGGTCAGTATCATTGTCAGTATTATGTTCAGTATTATGGTCAGTATTATGGTCAGTATTATGTTCAGTATTATGGTCAGTATTATGGTCAGTATTATGTTCAGTATTATGTTCAGTATTATGGTCAGAATTATGTTCAGTATGTTCAGTATTATGTTCAGTATTATGGTCAGTATTATGTTCAGTATTATGGTCAGTATTATGTTCAGTATTATGTTCAGTATTATGTTCAGTATTATGGTCAGTATTATGTTCAGTATTATGGTCAGTATGTTCAGTATTATGGTCAGTATTATGTTCAGTATTATGGTCAGTATTATGTTCAGTATTATGTTCAGTATTATGGTCAGTATTATGGTCAGGATTATGGTCAGTATTATGTTCAGTATTATGGTCAGTATCATTGTCAGTATTATGTTCAGTATTATGGTCAGTATTATGGTCAGTATTATGGTCAGTATTATGTTCAGTATGTTCAGTATTATGGTCAGTATTATGGTCAGTATTATGTTCAGTATTATGGTCAGTATTATGGTCAGTATTATGGTCAGAATTATGTTCAGTATGTTCAGTATTATGGTCAGTATTATGTTCAGTATTATGGTCAGTATTATGTTCAGTATTATGTTCAGTATTATGTTCAGTATTATGTTCAGTATGTTCAGTATTATGGTCAGTATTATGTTCAGTATTATGGTCAGTATTATGTTCAGTATTATGTTCAGTATTATGGTCAGTATTATGTTCAGTATTATGTTCAGTATGTTCAGTATTATGGTCAGTATTATGTTCAGTATTATGGTCAGTATTATGGTCAGTATTATGTTCAGTATTATGTTCAGTTCTTGCACAACTTTTCCTGTCACTTTTGCACACTTGATTCACTTTTAATTGCTTTTGTTTTTTATAATATATTTTAAACCGAATTTTATCATTTCTATTTTTAGTATAAATATATATTTTGTCTATTTTGTCATTACTAATGTGACTCTGTGTATGTGACTTATATACCTTGATTTGCTTTGTTTGTTTTGTGGGGGGCGACCTGTCCGGGGTGTTTCCTAGTGAATTGCACCCACCGCAACCCTGACCAGGATAAAGCAGTGGTAAAACAGACAATGAATAAATTACACTTTTTGCATTTTCCTTTATTTTGTCACTTGTATGTACTGTACAGTAGTTGTGTGGGCTGAATCATTCCTATATTGTAGAATCGACTCCCATGTTAGAATTCGACTCTTCTCGGGACTGAATCCTCTCCGAGCACTAAACGCTGGTCTCTCGCAGAAGGAGGAACGGTTGGTCCCAGACGGACGGATTTTTCGCTTTTCCCGGGAGAAATGCCTCGGTAAAGTTTCTCCAAATGCGCTTTTGTACTTTATCCGCGTCTCCCGGCGGCCTGAAGCTGAAATGTTTGCCAAAAGATGTTTATATGGACTGTTTTTCATCTGTGTGACGGTTTACCCGCGAACAGCCTCTGGGAAACCCGGTAAGTGCTGCCACGGTTAACAAACAAGCTAACACTGCTAAATAACTACACAACTTCTGACAGGAAAAGTTGTTTATTTAGTTTCTTCTTGAACATATAAACATGTAAAAATGAAGCATGATTCAAACTGATATTATTTTGTGTTGATTTTTTGTGTATATTGTGCCTGGCACTGAATACTATAGTCCATACTGCATACTTACATACTAGTTAGTACGTACATACTAGCACGTAAGTACGCATAGTATGCATGATCATGAATGGGGATTCGAACTGTGTAGAATTGAGAGCACACACATTCTATACTGGTCCTGGTATAGCCGGTCAACTGACAGGTTTACACTACAAACATACACACACACACACACACACACACACAATAAGGGAGGCAGTTTAAACCACTAATGTTTTATTATTAATATATTAATATACCCATACCAGTGCATATATCTACTTTAAATAAACACATAATAATTTGTACTAAACAGACTAAAAGTATGGATTTATGATCATACATTTGTCTGCAGAATCTAATAAGTAGTAGTTAGTATGTCACTATATCTAAAATATGTAAATATTGTATGCATTATAAATAAGTATTAAATATGAAGCTGCTCCGAAGGTTCTCCAGGACTAAATGTATTCAGCATTTGAGGTCTGATTAACCATCCTGGCTTGCAGCTCATTATGTCAGGGTGGTACATGAGTAGATACTCTGTGGTGTTGCACAGCCTTAGGGTCCTGGGTTCAATCCTCGCTTCCTGTTATTGACGGTGTGTTCACTCCGTGTCTGTTGGAGCTTCCTGAAGGTCTTTAGGGGCCGAACACTTGAAGGGGAAAATCCGACCTGGACGTTTTATCAAGACAACCAAACGTAAACCTCTCAATCTAGTCAACCTGTACGATACGGACCACTTCTTTTCACCTGCTTGAGGCAGCTTCATGTGGAGATCTGTATTGCGCATGGAGAGTCACACACGTGTGCAGCGCCATCGATCGGCCAGCAGAGGTCGTAACCGCAGCGCTTATGACGGATCCCCAACGGCATTCCCATCCTCAGACGAACCGATCGTTGAACGTCTAGACTGTTGGAGTCCTTGCGTGCTTCTAGGATGTGGCCCTACTGGCTAGTGAACTATTTAGGATTTAAGACGTTAAAATTAGGCACTTTTGATAACAATAATGAGACCTACACACTGTCAGTATTCGGCTATAGATTTGGGGACTTGCAGATCAGAACCTGTCAAACTAAAAGCCAGTTTTGTTCGAGGATTAGCGTTATTTTATTGATCCTTTTCTATTCGTAATATTATAAAGACCTCCGAGCTAACACAGATTAGTTGTGAGCTTTTCCGTTGGTACACGATCGGTGCTCAGGTGATTTCTTTGGTATGCTAGACATTAGGGTGTTGACACGGCGTGTTATCACGCTTTAGCATTACTGTGCTTATGGACACGGTTGCTACAACACACCTGAACGCACACGGCGGATGATGTTGTATGTGAATTATATAAAGGTGCCTGGGGTGTGATTTTGGCTGCTCCAGCCCTTTATCATGAGGTGCAAGTCTGCCATGTTTGCATTTGTTAGCAGCAAGGTTTAAATTTGCATTGAAGCAAGAAATGGTTTCAGGCTCAGTATTATTCAACTGTGTTGATATCCATAGCTCGACCAAAGCAGGGCTGATTGTTCTGACACGATTATGCAAATTCTCCCAGCAGCCGCCATCCGTCGACTGTTAACCGTTAACCAGCCAGTTTAGGAAACATCGTCAAATTTAATATTTATTATTTTTATTATTATGGAAAACCTGGCAGTGATGTAGAACAGTGCTACCAACGTAAAGACATAAACATAAACCAGTTCTGCATCGTAAATTTTATCAGCTCCACTTACCATATAGAAGCACTTTGTAGTTCTACAATTACTGACTGTAGTGCATCTGTTTCTCTACATGCTTTGTTACCCCTTTTCATGCTGTTCTTCAATGGTCAGGACCACCACAGAGCAGGTATTATTTAGGTGGTGGATGATTCTTGGTGTTAGTGTGTGTTGTGCTGGTACGAGTGGATCAGACACAGCAGCGCTGCTGGAGTTTTTAAACACCGTGTCCACTCACCGTCCACTCTATTAGACGCTCCTACCTAGTCGGTCCACCTTGTAGATGTAAAGTCAGAGACGATCGCTCATCTATTGCTGCTGTTTGAGTCGCTCATCTTCTAGACCTTCATCAGTGGTCACAGGACGCTGCCCACGGGGTGCTGTCGGCTGGATGTTTTTGGTCGGTGGACTATTCTCGGTCCAGCAGTGACGGTGAGGTGTTTAAAAACTCCAGCAGCGCTGCTGTGTCTGATCCACTCATACCAGCACGACACACACTAACACACCACCACCATGTCGGTGTCACTGCAGCGCTGAGAATCATCCACCACCTAAATAATACCTGCTCTGTGGTGGTCCTGACCACTGAAGAACAGCGTGAAACGGGGTAACGAAGCATGTAGAGAAACAGATGGACTACAGTCTCTTAGATTATGTATAGAATTTAAACGGGTGCGTGCACACTGAGGATGGGCCGAGTTACAGTTGAGCAGTCTGAACTTTCAGGGCGTGATTCTGATTCTCAGCGTTTCTCAGAAGCTGGAGCTGTAACACAAGTTTAAAAGTGAAACAGGGAGGAGAATCCAGATAAACACAGAAACATGTGGAGCTGTAACCCTGGATCTGACACTTATTCCACACTGATGCAGATTCAGCTCAGATTGACACGCTGATGAGGGTTTTGTAGCTCTGAAATGACTTCTGTGTTGGTTATCGGTTAACCGGTATTGTTTACTTTATTATCATTAAGGTGTCTGTATGGGATCCTTTATCCTCGGTGCGTTGTTCCCAACGTCCGACGTGTGTGCAGTACCCACCGCTTCTTTTCACCTGCGCCGGGCAGGCTCATATAAGTAAGCTAAATATAAGCTAAATAAGCTAAAAATTCCCGCGTGCGTGTATTGTTTGTTTAACGTGCTAACTCTAGCAGCTGTTTTTTACATTTAACCTCTCAGGCGGTCTGCCGAAGGAAAAGCGTAATTAATTAAGTAAACTACGTTTAAGAACCGTCCCGAGCGCTCTGTGAACGTTCGCCACCATTGTGTGTTATTGTTTTCCCTCCGTACGGCTCATGACATCAGCTCTCGCCCACCTGCCGGCAGGTGTGTCTTTCCTGTTCGTGCCGTCCAGCCGGTACGTCTGGAATCGTTTCGGTCGCGACCACAAAGGCCACTGTGTGTCCACTATAGCCCTGACGTCACGTCGCGGAGGTAACGTCAGCGGGCTGGCTAATGGACTAAACATACAGCGAACGATAAAGTCCGAGCTGCTGATGTGGGACAGAACAGAAGGTTGTTTGTTCTATGTCACAGACTCTTCCTCTTAAATACTGACCGAACGACCTACTGCGCTTTAGTGGTGCTCTGGTCATTATATTTAACATTTAAATCAGTGCGGTATTAATGCCGCTGCATGTTATTATTAGTTTGGTTCCATTCATGACAGGGCAGGTAGTTACAGATTACCCATGATTCATCAGTTCAGGTTTAATGCCAAGCGCCGTCACGGCCAGTTCACCTCACGTACATGTTTTTGTACTGTGGAAGACGTTTACATTTCCAGCATTATTCTAAAGCGACTTACAATATACTATACAGTCTATGCAATTGAGGGTTAAGGGCCTTGCTCAAGGGCCCAACAGTGGCAACCTGGCAATGGTGGGGTTTGAACCACTGACCTTCTGCTTACTAGTCCAGTACCTTGATTGCTAGGGATGACAGTGCTATGCCACTGAAACTCCTTACTTTCTCCTTTCACCTAACCATCTACGCTAAAGTGTATTCGCGGGCAGAGGGGCGTGGCACTCGTCTCACAGCAAGAAGGTCCTGGGTTCGAATCCCAGGTGGAGCGGTCCGGGTCCTTTCTGTATGGAGTTTTCCAGCTAGGGTGATAGACCTGCAGAGAGCTCGCACCCCTGCATTCCATTTGGCTCAGCCGTGGGAAACGGTGCCAGCTTTGCGCATTCGCGGGCGCATTCTGCCCCCCCCGTCGCCCTGTGAGAACCTGTCCTACATCCTGCGCTCGTCCTGAGGACCTGCTGCCCCCGGCAGCTGAGCATCCCAGGCACCCAGACTCCACAGCGAATGCTCGGGAGTCATCGCATTCCTCTCTGCACCGCTGTTCCTGCATCGCCGAAGCACAAACGGCAGCGCTGGGACGTCCGAACTACGGCCCGTGGGTCATCCGCGTCCCGTTATCATTCTTAAATGATATTCTTTATCTATCTGTCTATCTATCTGTCTGTCTGTCTGTCTATCTGTTTGTCTGTCTATCTGTCTGTCTGTCTATCTGTCTGTCTGTCTGTCTGTCTGTCTGTCTATCTGTCTCTATCTGTCTGTCTATCTGTCTATCTATCTAATCTATCTGTCTGTCTGTCTATCTATCTATATCTGTCTATCTGTCTATCTGTCTGTCTGTCTGTCTATCTATCTGTCTGTCTATCTGTCTCTATCTGTCTGTCTATCTGTCTATCTATCTAATCTATCTGTCTGTCTGTCTATCTATCTATATCTGTCTATCTGTCTGTCTATCTATCTATCTGTTTATCTGTCTGTCTGTCTATCTGTCTATCTGTTTATCTGTCTGTCTGTCTGTCTATCTGTCTGTCTCTATCTATCTATCTATCTATATATCTGTCTGTCTGTCTATCTATCTATCTATCTATCTATCTATCTATCTATCTATCTATCTATATGTCTGTCTGTCTATCTATCTGTCTGTCTGTCTGTCTATCTGTCTATCTATCTATCTATCTATCTATATATCTATATATCTGTCTGTCTATCTATCTATCTATCTATCTATCTATATGTCTGTCTGTCTGTCTATCTATCTGTCTGTCTATCTGTCTGTCTGTCTGTCTGTCTGTCTATCTATCTATCTATCTATCTATCTATCTATTATCTATCTGTTTATCTGTCTGTCTGTCTATCTGTCTGTCTATCTATCTGTCTGTCTATCTATCTATCTATCTATCTCTATCTATCTATCTGTTTATCTGTCTGTCTGTCTATCTATCTGTCTGTCTATCTCTATCTATCTGTCTGTCTATCTCTATCTGTCTGTCTATCTGTCTGTCTGTCTGTCTATCTATCTATCATCTATCTATCTATCTATCTATCTATCTGTTTATCTGTCTGTCTATCTATCTGTCTATCTGTCTATCTGTCTGTCTATCTGTCTATCTATCTATCATCTATCTATCTATCTATATATCTATCTAGCTGTCTGTCTATCTATCTATCATCTATCTATCTATCTATCTGTCTGTCTATCTCTATCTGTCTGTCTATCTGTCTGTCTGTCTGTCTATCTATCTATCATCTATCTATCTATCTATCTATATATCTATCTAGCTGTCTGTCTATCTATCTATCATCTATCTATCTGTCTGTCTGTCTGTATATCTGTTTGTCTGTCTATCTGTCTATTTATCTGTCTGTCTGTCTATCTATCTGTTTATCTGTCTGTATCTTTAGGCATTTCATAAATAGTTGTAATAGGGACGCACGTTTTGTCATTTTCTGTTAACCCGTAGCTGACTGTTGTCCTATTTACTGTTATTTACTTAAGTGAGTTTTATGTCTTTATTTTTGCTGAACGTGGCAGTAACAGAAACACCGGCAGCAGTTTTTCCTGACGACGTTAGTGTGGTTATTATAAGATGATCAGAGTTTTCGGGTTTCACCTTCACCCTGGGACATGATGCAAAATATCCAAATCATTTTGTTCATAGTTGCAGTGTGTAATAGATCCGGCCTTCATCGTTCAGCTTCGCTCTCGATTCAAACCAAGTGTCAGATGCTGGGAACCAGCTGAAATGACACGTGTAACCGTCAGCATTAATCGAACAATGACCTCTTTGTTGTTAAACGTTCACGTCTTATAATTGTCATATGAAAATGTTTTTATCTGAATTGAATGGGTGTTATGTAAACGTCTTAGCTCGTGTTTCTACTTGTCTTTTATACTTTGGTTGGATTAATTCAAGCACTGCTGTGATTGCTCTGTGGGTCGTTCCAGTACGTCTGAAGCTCTGGTGCTCTAAATAATCGGACAGATTAATTCAGGTGTGATTAGATTCCGAATACGGATTGAGGGCGTCTAAATGAACCAAACGCAGAACGTTAAGTCAAAAGATGTGACGCTAAATGCACCGTGGGAGAACCACACTAACGGAGAGATCACAAAAGGGTTTGTTTTATTCCAACCAAAGCTGGCAAGTAGAAACATGACCTTAAAATGTGTGATTATTTTATTTATTTATTAGGATTTTAAAGTCATGTAACGTCACTGCTTACACAAGATTCATCAGGTCACGTTTAATATAAAACACAGTCATGAACAATTTTATATCTCCAGTTCTCCTCATTTGCACGTCTTTGGACTGTGGGAGGAAACCGGAGCTCCCGTAGGAAACCCACACAGACACGGGGAGAACATGCAAACTCCACACGGAAAGGACCCGGACCGCTCCATCTGTGAATCGAACCCAGGGCCTTCTTGCTGTGAGGAGATAGTGCTACCCACCGAGCCACCGTGCCGCGAATGTGTGATTCAGACGAACATAAGGGGGTTAAGGGTGGCAGAATTCGTACTTACCCTACGCTCAGACTGGCAGCGATTCGAAAACGCTGAGCAAGTTTTTGGTTCCTAGATAATACAGAAACTCACCGTCACGCTGTCAAACTTCCACAAACACAGTTTTCTTGTCATGTTGACTGCACAGTCAGTGATGGACTACACAGGGATGAAATTATAGGCGAACGATTTCAGTCCAGGACTATTTTTAGCTTGAACACGTCTGATTTGTGGTCAGATTTTTTTTTCTATACGCTGTGTAGATTCTCGTTAGTAAAGTACCGCCGTACTGCCACCATATTTGCTTTTCTTTTGCTTGGCATCAGTTAAACCATGGCAACTAAACACCCACAGGCAATGATGACGCTGCCGGTGTGAACTCGGGACAATAAGCGATCAGCGATTCAGCCGACATAAGGCGTAACATCGCTGCTGGTTTGAATGTGGGGTTGCTGTGAAATTACATGGATGGATAGACAGACAGACAGATCAATCACTTTATTAATCCCAAAAGGAAAGTTAAGTATTACAGCAGCTCCAGGTACGTTAGCAAAAATTATTAAGTGAGTAAAAGGCTCAAAGTAAGTTAGAAAAAATGAAGTAAGTATTACTGTACAATACTTGTAGGTAATAAATAGAATAAAAATATGTAATGTGTGATGTAACAGACAAATTATACAACAGTTAGTTCCGACCTTACAATCTGATTGGTTGAGAAGCGTTCTAACCGTGTTGATATTGGTGATAACAGCACGGCCTTTTCACACCACAACCGTATTACTCCGCTGACGCGTTGCCAGTAACGACGAGCTTCATGCACACAAACGCGCACGCAGGCGACACCGACTTTATTCCAGATCGCGTTTTAATAATAATAATAATACATTTTATTTATATAGCGCTTTTCAAGATACTCAAAGACGCTTTACATAAGACAAATAATCAAAACAAATACATACACCATACAAATCATAGTACAAAATCAAAATAGTACATCAACATCAAGAATAATTCAGATAAAAACAAAGAGAGCAGCATAAGACAGTTCATTAAAAATGAGCTCAATTATGAGAGAGAACAACAAAGATAGAACAATTTCTTAACATTAGACAGAAACAGGACAGATTTACATGCAATCAGGAAACTGAAAACTTTACAAGTTTTAGGATCTAGGACTTCACATTTCTGTCGTGATCTAAGTATAAAAACTATTAAAAAGAATAACAAAAATAAAAGCATTTATTTTGTGTTGTTACAAGTTAAATGCCACTCTGAATAGATGAGTTTTGAGAAGTGACTTGAATTTGGACAGGTCAGGACAATCTCGTAGGTGTTTGGGGAGAGCATTCCATAAAGATGGAGCAGCTATGGAAAAGGCCCTGTCACCCCAGGTCCGGTGCTTGGTCCTAGAGGGTATGGACAGTAGGTTAGCCTCAGAAGAGCGAAGGCTACGGGAGGGAATGTGCTGATGGAGCAGGTCGGTGAGGTAGGATGGGGCCTGATCATGGAGAGCTTTGTGAGTGAATAGAAGAATTTTGAATTGAATGCGTTGAGCAACGGAAAGCCAATGAAGTTTTTGGAGAACAGGTGTAATATGATCACGGGAGCGAGTATGAGTAAGGAGGCGAGCAGCTGAATTCTGGATATACTGAAGTTTTTTTAGGATTTTGTTAGATGTACCATAAAGGATGCTATTGCAATAATCAATTCTGGATGTAATAAAAGCATGAATCAAGGTTTCGGCGGCAGAAAAGGAGAGTGATGGACGTAGACGTGCTATGTTTTTTAGATGAAAGAAAGCAGTTTTGGTGATGTGATTTACATGGCGGTCAAAAGAGAGGTTGCTATCAAAAATTACACCAAGATTTCGGATGTTAGAAGACGGAGACAAAGTGTCATTATCAATGGTAATTTGAAAATTTTTTGTGGTTTTTGCCAGGGTTGTAGGACCTACGATGATCATATCTGATTTTTCACAGTTTAATTTGAGGAAATTAGCTTTCATCCACAATTTCATTTCAGTGATGCAATTTGTCAGAGTGGAGTGAAGTTCAGTATTAATGGATTTGGAGGAGATGTAAAGCTGAATATCATCAGCATAGCAGTGGAAATGTAAACCATGCCGACGTATGATGTCACCAAGGGGGAGCATATAAAGAATAAACAAAAGGAGACCTAACACTGAGCCTTGGGGAACGCCTTGGGACAGTGGAGCAATGGCAGAACTACAATTGTTGATATTAACAAACTGTTGTCTGTTTACGAGATATGACCTTAACCACAAAAGGGCAGTACCAGTGATGTTGACAGAGGATTCAAGGCGGGACAGAAGAATGGAGTGATTAATGGTGTCAAAAGCTGCAGTAAGATCAAGGAGAACGAGAATATTAATTTGTCCAGAGTCTGAGGAAAGAAGAAGGTCATTTGTGACTTTGAGGAGGGCTGACTCAGTGCTGTGCTGGGGGCGGAAACCAGACTGAAATGATTCAAATAGATTATTGGAATTTAGGTGATCTTTGAGCTGTGAGGCAACAACACGTTCCAGTATTTTCGACAGAAATGGAAGATTGGAAATGGGCCGAAAGTTACTCATAATGTTCGAGTCAAGTCCAGGTTTTAAATCCGTTATCTTATATACAATCTAGTGCACTATGTACATTTACATTTTCAGCATTTAGCAGACGCTTTTATCCAAAGCGACTTACACAGTGAGCGGAACACGATGAGCAATTGAGGGTTAAGGGCCTTGCTCAGGGACCCAACAGTGGCAACTTGGTGGTGGCGGGTCTTGAACCGGCAACCTTCTGTTTACTAGTCCAGTACCTTAATCACTGAGCTATCACTGGCAATGTAGGGAACATTAATGTGTTTGTAACACGAACAGTTAGCTTAATAGCCCCGTTAGCAGCTCCTAAAAGTTCTGTTATCACCCATAATCCTTTGGTGTGTGCGAGAGGTTTTTTATTTCTTTTTTTTCCCTTCGGAGGTTCTTGCTTTCTTCTTCTTGTTGTTCTTACCTCCCTGAAATGAGTTTTTGCAATCTGGGATGTTTGCTTTGTAGTGTTAAACTTTATATTGGTTGTGGAACTACTTTTTGGCGGAAGGTTTTGTCAATATTAAAGCATATTTATTGTGAAATTCAGGGCTTCTTTGATTTATTTTCTTTCTTTATTTTGTAAAAACTGTTGTATAAAAGCAATAGAACACTCGAGGTCGTGTGTTATCACGAATAACATCACGGCTGTGATGATCTACTGCGACCGAATCACAGCAGTGATGTTATTCGTGATAACACGCTCCCTCTCGTGTTCTATTGCTTAATTATAAAAGTGTCCTGTGCGTTAAATATTTACAGATGTGCAATGTAGGTCCCATAAACAGAGTGAGATCTTTGCTTCATCTCACTGACCTCCTCCTTCTGTCCTCCTTCCCAGATGATGGTTGTGGCCGGTCGGACCTGAACTCTCAGACTGGTTTCATATCCTCGAGGAACTATCCAGGTTCGTACCCCAACAACTCCCGGTGCGAGTGGAGGATCCGTGTGAACGCCAGCCTCAGGATCGTCCTCGGGTTCGAAGAGCTGTCCATCCAGGGCGTGGACTGTGAGGCGGACCATCTGAAGATCTTAAAAGAGCAGCATGGGACGAAATACGGTGAGCGGGCGGCGGTTTTAACCGGAACCTTTCGGGGTTACACGGGATTTCTGTGTAGATTGGTAATAAAATGTCAGGATAATAGACAGACACGATTAACGCTCGTGTCTTTTATGGGGAATGTTGAGTAAACAACAACAACACGGAGAGAAAAAGTAAGTGAACCTTTATTAATGACTGGGGGAAATGGTTTGATTATTTTATGGGAATCAGTTCTTCTCAAGAAAGATCGCTTTGTGTGAACCAGGCCTCAGCCTGAGCCTGCCTGTGGTATAGACGGTGTAGTCTAATGCTAGACCTACCCACAACTGGTGGCTCCAGGAGCTCTTGGGCAATATTAGACTGGCTGGGGTCTTTACATACACTATACTGCCAAAAGTATTCGCTCGTCTGCCTTCACACACATATGAACTCGAGTGACTCCCGTTCTTAATCCACAGGGTTTAATATGATGTCGCCACCCTTTGCAGCTATAACAGCTTCAACTCTTCTGGGAAGGCTTTCCACAAGGTTTAGGAGTGTGTTTATGGGAATCTTTGACCGTTCTTCCAGAAGCGCATCTGTGAGGTCAGACACTGAGGTTGGACGAGAAGCTCTGGCTCACAGTCTCCGCTCTAATTCATCCCAAAGGTGTTCTATCTATCGGGTTGAGGTCAGGACTCTGTGCAGGCCGGTCGAGTTCTTCCACACCAAACTGGCTCGTCCACGTCTTTATGGAGCTTGTGGGCCATCCCCAAACTGTTCCCACAAAGTCGGGAGCATGAAATCGTCCAGAATCTCTTGGTGTGCTGAAGCATCAACAGCTGCTCTGTGTATTCTGACACCTTTCTATGAGAACCAGCATGAACTTCTTCAGCAGTTTGAGCTACAGTAGCTCGTCTGTCGGATCGGACCACACGTGCATCAACGAGCCTCGTCCGCCCACGACCCTGTCGCCGGTTCACCACCGTTCCGTCCTCGGACCACTTTTGATAGATACTGAGCACTGCAGACCGGGACACACCCCCACAACTCTCTCGGATCCTCACGCTCGCCCATTTTTCCTGCTTCTAACATCAACTTTGAGGATCAAACGTTCACTCGCTGCGTGATATATCCCCCCCCACTAACAGGTGCCGTGATGAAGAGATGATCAGAGTTATTCACTTCACCTGTCAGTGCTCATAATGTCATGCCTGCTCGGTGTATTATTTAGCATTGGGTGAAAGGGGGTCAGTAATTGTACAGTAGAACTACAAAGTGCTCCTATATGGTAAGTGGAGCTGATAAAATGGACAGTGAGTGTAGAAACAAGGAGGTGGTTTTAATCTTATGGCTGATCGGTGTGATCGATGTATATTAATAGCAGTTTTGTATATGCGTGTCGTGTTTTAGTGTACTGGCAGTATTGTGGGCACTCGAACTCCGACCCCGTGCTGATCGACCAGCCCGTCTACACCGACGCCAGCGAGCTGATCGTGAGCTTCCGTTCCAGCTCTCACACCTCGGGCAGGGGATTCCGGCTCTCCTACGACACGGTGGATAGCACAGGTAGGACGGACCTCACTTCCCAGTGTGTGTGAGTGTGTGTGTGTGTGTGTGAAAGCAGGTTACACTTCAGGTTACGCGGCCTAAGCCTCGGCTTGCCTTCACCGTCTCCTGAGTGAGCGTGTCCTAACACAACACGCCGCTCTCAGCGTTCTGCAGCTCCCACGCTCTGTCTCCGTGTGTGTGTGTGTGTGTGTGTGTGTGTGTGTGTGTGTGTGTGTGTGTGGCGTACGGTAAAGGAAGCAAGCTGTTCATCCTGTTTTAATAAGTGCGCTTGTCCGTCCTGTTTGTCGAGACGGACCTGATGTATTTTTTTTCCCGCTGGGGAGACACTTCCGAGCCGTTGTGTTTTAGTCTCTCATTGTGTTTTCCTGCTCTGCTTATCTTCCGTAGATCTGCTGAGCTGCACCAGTAAGGGCACCCACTTCTCCCAGTCGCCGTACAGGTAACGGGTAGTGTGCCCACACTTGCATACTGAAAGAGCGTATTGCATCTCCTGCCTCCAATTTAGTATGTACTGTTTAAGTATGCCAATTAGGACGCAGTATATACACCGATCAGCCATAACATTAAAACCACCTCCTTGTTTCTACACTCACTGTCCATTTTATCAGCTCCACTTACCATATAGAAGCACTTTGTAGTTCTACAATTACTGACTGTAGTCCATCTGTTCCTCTGCATGCTTTGTTACCCCCCTTTCATGCTGTTCTTCAATGGTCAGGACCCCCACAGAGCAGGTATTATTTAGGTGGTGGATGATTCTCAGCACTGCAGTGACGCTGACATGGTGGTGGTGTGTTAGTGTGTGTTGTGCTGGTATGAGTGGATCAGACACAGCAGCGCTGCTGGAGTTTTTAAATACTTTAAAAAGGGCAGTTGTAGCCTAGTGGTTAAGGTACTGGACTAGTAAGCAGAAGGTTGTCTGTTTAAAACCCCACCACTACCAGGTTGCCACTGTTGGGCCCTTGAGCAAGGCCGTTAACCCTCAATTGCTTAAAAAACTGTATACTGTAAGTCGCTTTGAATAAAAGCGTTTGCTAAATGCCGAAAATGTAAATGTAAATACCGTGTCCACTCACTGTCCACTCTATTAAGATAAGATAAGATAAGATAAGATAGCCTTTTATTATCCCACAGGGGGAAATTTGTAGTGTTACAGCAGCTTTCAAGAATACAAAAAATAGAAAATTACAAAATGTTTACATGTATGTACACATATACTAAAAAGTAAGAATATGTAAAAATTTCAAAAATATAAACAGTATTTATAGAGGAAGTTAAACCAAATATTGCAGTTATTAGAAATATTGCAAAGTACAGCAGTAAAGTGCAAAGTTACAAAAAAATTACAAAAGTAAAAATTACAAAAATATAAACAGTATTTATAGATGAAGTTAACCAAATGCACAGTTATTAAAACACTCCTACCTAGTCGGTCCACCTTGTAGATGTAAAGTCAGAGACGATCGCTCATCTATTGCTGCTGTTTGAGTCGCTCATCTTCTAGACCTTCATCAGTGGGCACAGGACGCTGCCCACCGGGCGCTGTTGGCTGGATATTTTTGGTCGGTGGACGATTCGCAGTCCAGCAGTGACAGTGAGGTGTTTAAAAACTCCAGCAGCGCTGCTGTGTCTGATCCACTCATACCAGCACGACACACACTAACACACCAGCACCATGTCAGTGTCACTGCAGTGCTGAGAATCATCCACCACCTAAATAATACCTGCTCTGTGGTGGTCCTGTGGGGGTCCTGACCATCGAAGAACAGCATGAAAGGGGGTAACAAAGCATGTAGAGAAACAGATGGACTACAGTCAGTAATTGTAGAACTACAAAGTGCTTCTATATGGTAAGTGGAGCTGATAAAATGGACAGTGAGTGTAGAAACAAGGAGGTGGTTTTAATGTTATGGCTGATCGGTGTATATATATATATACAGGTTAAGCTACAGCGGTACCTTGAAACTAGACCTCAGTTAATTCTGGGGTTCTGGGAGTGGTGTTGAGTTTTAAAGACGTTGAGTTTCGAGGTATTTTTCCCCATAAGGATGTTTGGAGAACCTGTTAATGCGTCCATGGTCCCGTGGAGCTGCAGATATTTTAGTCTCATGTAAAATAATGAGGTTGTTTTTGACACTTAAACACTGAAAATAACACAAATATAATATAAACACACTGAAATACAATTACTAACAGTTACACATCAATAAAAATACAATAAAAGCTGCACTTTAGTTTTACTTCTTTATTGTTTCCTGACGCTTCTTAATGCTGGAGATGCTGGAACACCGTATTCCCTTCAGCACCGGCGCATTCACATGAGAAGTGATAAAACCGCTGCTGTGCCGTTATTTCCTATGAAGTGTGACGGCGGTGCACAAAACTCAGCGTGACTTATTGTAGTAAAACAGCGAGTGAGGAATGTGATTAGTGGAGGAACTTATGAGCAGTAATAATGAAGAGAAGTTTAGTGCTCCTGTCTCCTTCTTTTACTACATTAAACCACGTTAAGCTTTATTCTCAACCAGAAGCGTTTTAGACTCTGGGAGAAGCTGATTCTGATTCTCACCGTTTCTCAGAAGCTGGAGCTGTAACACAAGTTTAAAAGTGAAACAGGGAGGAGAATCCAGATAAACACAGATACATGTGGAGCTGTAACCCTGGATCTGACGCTTATTCCACACTGATGCAGATTCAGCTCAGTTTCCCAGATTTCGGGTTTAGGGGACGTGGAGTTACAAGGTACCGCTGTAGTATGATGTCCTGTGAGTGATGCTCACGCCGCTGTATCTGTGTGTGCTATAATTAGCCGCAGCGTAAGCACCCCGCTTCATTGTTGTCTCCCCCCGCAGGAAGTTCTGTCCGGCCGGATGTGGAGGAGCGGCGGGCGACGTGGCCGGAGACGTCCTCCAGGGCTACAGAGACGTGAGTGCTGTCCTATTGTTCTCTCCTCCGTTACACTGGAGGGGAGACGAGCGCGACGGGGCGTCCCCCGGATTCTGGGGGAAAGCGTGGGAAGGGGGTTTATTTATGAGCACGCGGGGGGTTTTGAGTTGCTCGTGCGGTGACTCGAGGTGACTCCCCTGCTGAGACGTCCCACCCTGAAGTCTCTCTCATTCAGAGCTAGTGTTAAGCTGACCGTGTAGGTCCACTAATCGGCGCATCAGTGGGTCGAATCCCTTCATTCGGGACGTCCTGTGACATCATAACATCTCTGAGATCTTTGATCCTCTGCTCTGTGCAGTACCTCGGACTGATGAATCTGGGTCGTGTATCAGACTGTGTGTGTAATGATGGACGTACCGCGGTTCTGTGGCGTGGCGCTCCTGATTAGCGTGTAAACGTTCACCAGATAAACTGCTTTTCTGGAGGATTCTCCGGCGTTTCTGGACGTTCGCTGGTGTCACTTTCACGTCCTCGCTAGTTCTCAGTGATGATTAATGAAACGTCAGAGCGACAGAATCCCTCTTGTACCGTCCGCCGCTCTCATGCCGGGACTGATATGTAACTGGAACACACACCTTTGCTAAATGCCTCAAATGCTGCAAAATTTTGTAAATGTAAACACAGAGCAGAGGTAGCCTAGTGTTTAAGGTACTGGACTAGTAATCAGGAGGTTGCTGGTTCAAGCCCCACCACCACTAGGTTGCCACTGTTGGACCCTTAACCCTAAATTACTAACTGTAGTTGGATTTGGTCACTCTCACGCTGTGAGCTGCTTTGCATACGTTGTCCGCACAAAATCTAAGATGTTACAATAGGGGACAGTGTTCCGGCATGTTATTACAGCCCTTTATGATGTTTTTATTACGTTTAGGACTGATGCATCAGTTAGATTTCAACCATTTACGTAATAACGACTTAATTAGTAGAATTTGCATGCCTGTCGGCGCCCTACAGCCTGCACAGTAGTCTTACTTTCACAGCTACCTTAATACAGTATATAATGTATAATGACAAGTAGTACTTTAGTAGGACGGCTACGGTTGTTACCGCATAGCTGGATGGAAAACTCATGAGCAGGAGGGTCTCGCGTGTTCCGCTCGGGGTATATTCACCGAGTAAAACGCTGCTCCGGGCACCGAACCCATCTCGTGCCGGTATCCGAGAGGACGCCGATAGACGTGTGTCCGGACGCACACCGAAGATTTGTTTATACTCGCTGATCGTTACCACCAGAGGTGAACTTACCTCGATGCAGCTTTGAGTTCCGAGCCGGGTCAGCTCAGGGGTCGCCCAAACCACAATGGGTCATTCGTCTGCCCCAACCGTTATGTGAGTGAAGAGAAGGAGAAGGGAACAATAGGAGGCGGTCATGTGCTCGGGATTTGGTTCCCCCTCCGGCGCTAAATACTCCTAAAAACGTCTGGATGAATGTTTTTCTATTTAAATAAAAAAATACATATTTATGGGTCAGATTATCAACCAGATTTAATGTATATTTTTAATAGTTAAACTAAAGTAAACATGCTTCCACTTTTTATGGTTTTGTCACTTGTATTTAGCAGCCGATTTTATCCAAAGTGACTTGGATTGATTAAGCCTAGAGCTGATGAGGCTTGAACCAGTTTAAGTCCAGTGCTTAATCTAACAGCTCTGCCCCCCCCACCCACCCACCAGTACAAAAGCCAGAGTGATTAAAGCGACATAAACTTCGAAAACCGTCACTTTTAAGCTCCACGTGACTCGTTTAATCCCACCTCTGTTTCATATGGATTTTATAGGATTTTATTCACTGTGCAGTACTGACCGCTTCTTTTCACCTGCTTGGAGACACGTATAGTGCACGGGGACTCAGGCATGATCTCCGTTATCCCCCGTCTCTGTGCAGCACCACCGATCAGCCAGCAGAGGGCGTAACTCATGAGGAATCCTATCCGGCACTCCCACCCTCAGACGAGCCGATCGTTGTCTGTCTAGGCGCGAGTTTGAGGCATCAGCACTGATGTGCTGGTGCGTTTCAAAGCTGCAATTTTCCTCCCAATTTAGTCGTATCCAATTCCCCGATCGAATTTCGCCTCCACTGCTGACCGAGGAGAGCCGCGACTGACACACACACACACCCCCGACACGTGCGCAGTGTCATTCGCTTTTTTATATGGGACGTGGTATCTCGGCGGTTAAGGCACTGGACTAGTAATCATGAGGTTGCCGGGTTAAGCCCCAGCATTGACAAGATGCCACTGTTTGGGCCCCTAAGCAAGACCCTTAACCCTCAATTGGCTTGAACTGTATTCATTGATAATTGTACGTCGCTTTGGATAACAGCGTTTGCTAAATGCCGCACATGTAAATGTAAATATGGAGACACGTATCGCGCACGGAGAGTCACGGAATCTCAGCACTAGCTTATTTAACCGCTGCGCCACACGAGCGCCGTCTAGGGTTGTTTTTAAATGAAATTTTATTTTTAACATCATTTAATCCTGCACTACATTCCAAACTCAGTACAGCTCTCAGTGTAACTCTGAAATTAGATTTTAGTTTGTTTGTTTTTCGCGCGTCACTACGGTATTTTTACTCCTAGAGCTCTGATAAGCGCTAAACGATTCCGTGTTTTAGCTGTTTTGTTTTTTTTCTAAGCATAATCCATTAAAGACTGACCTTTATTTCCAGCAGCTACCCAAGAGGGACTAATTTTAAACAAATCGAGGCTTAACCGCTTAAAGTGGCGCTGAAAGTGCTCCTTCAAACACGAGACGTAGCCGACAGCATTAGCTTTGACCTCTGTAATCTAATCCGGAGACTCGGGTCCCCTCAGAGCTATAACTCTGGTGGCTAACTGCGTGCAGCGGTGCGAGACCGGGGGGGGGGACGTAGGGGGCCAGAATGCACGTGGTGGCGTATTTATGGCCCCGGCTGGTGGATAAATGATCAGGTTAATGAGGCGGCGTGTTCTGAATGCTGAGCAGCTGGCGGTTTAGATAAGACACGGCGTCTGCTCTGTTACTACATCACGCTAACGACGGCGTGGCCCGCTGCAGACCACACGGGAGACGATGAGCGGCACATAAGCATTACACGCGAGCGCCGGTGTATGAGGTAGACAGGTGGAGCACCAGATTAGGGATCTGGTTTCACATGGTGGGCTCACTGTTGCATGGTTGCGTAGTAAAGAGCTCAGAAGAGGCCGTTCGTTTTCCACACAGTCAGCACGCCGAGTAAATATTCTGGGTTTCACTTAATTGTCGGGAGAATCTGATAATCTGGTAATTACTGTCAGGGTATTTAGTACTTTTAGGTTCTACAGGAGCGGTTAAACGTGAGGGGATTTGTATTGCTTTGGTGTAATTTGTGTAATAGTACCTTCTTAGTTCATTACACTGCATGTTTTATTTAATTGCCGTGCATTCGTAACGTGTTTAGAAACTAGAATCAGAATCAGCTTTATTCAGCAAGTATGTTTGCACGTACACAGAATTTGTCTCCGGCTGTTGGCAGCTCTTTACAGTGTACAGACAATACAGTGCAAATTATAACAGAGTAAGTAAAATTTGCATACATACAAAAAACACTCACTGTCCATTTTATCAACAATTACTGACTGTAGTCCATCTGTTTCTCTGCATGCTTTGTTACCCCCTTTCATGCTGTTCTTCAATGGTCAGGACCCCCACAGGACCACCACAGAGCAGCTATTATTTAGGTGGTGGATGATTCTCAGCACTGCAGTGACACTGACATGGTGGTGGTGTGTTAGTGTGTGTTGTGCTGGTATGACTCACTGTCCACTCTATTAGACGCTCCTACCTAGTCGCTCCACCTTGTAGATGTAAAGTCAGAGACGATCGCTCATCTATTGCTGCTGTTTGAGTCGGTCATCAGGTCACAGGACGCTGCCCACGGGGCGCTGTTGGCTGGATGTTTTTGGCTGGTGGACTATTCTCAGTCCAGCAGTGACAGTGAGGTGTTTATAAACTCCAGCAGCGCTGCTGTGTCTGATCCACTCATACCAGCACAACACACACCAACACACCACCACCATGTCAGTGTCACTGCAGTGCTGAGAATCATCCACCACCTAAATAATACCTGCTCTGTGGTGATCCTGACCATTGAAGAACAGCATGAAAGGGGGTAACAAAGCATGTAGAGAAACAGATGGACTACAGTCAGTAAAATATATTCTATATTTCATTTTATTTAGCTTTGAATAGCATCCAGTTCTGGCTTTGCACACCTCATAACACTTTGTGGTGCAGATTTAAATGGTCAAACAAATTAGTTGTGTCGTGTTGTGGCAACAACTGCAAGGTACTGTCGACAAATTACCTGTTTTGGTCAAGATCATCGTTTTTGTAGCCGAAATGACTAGCGACACACTCCGTGCATTTAATATTACAGTAAAATATAATCTGCCTCTGCTAGATATCATGAACAATGAGAACGGTGCACATTTAACTTTTGTGTAGTTGTACCATGGCATTGCACGGATGTGATGTTTTGATATTGTCCAGTACTGTCCATGTCTTGCAGGCTTATCCTCTATTTTCTATGTTTTTTATTCAGACATCAGTTTTATGTAAAGCAGCAGTACATGCTGGAATCATTCTGGACCAGTTTGGGGGACCGGTCACCGTAGAGAAGCAGCGTGGGCTCCGGTACTACGAGCCCGTCCAAGCTAACGGCATTCAGTCCAAATCGTAAGTCCTGTTTTGTTTTCTTATTTAGAATGAACATGTGATCTAATTATATTGGATTTGTTTTTGTAGACTTTAAAAATCATTAACACGGCGTGTTGAAATGTGTTCAGTTGTACTGTTCAGAGTCTCCCTTAATCCAGTTTAATTATAGCCGGTTCCCACCCTTAAATAAAGAAAACGCTGACTAAAGTCGACTTAAAGCAATTAAATTACATCTAAAGCCTGTACTGTGTGTCGAGCAGGGTTGCCAGGTTTGTGCCTTTCCCTCTAAATTAGGCTTAAAAAAGCAGTTTTTTTGGAGGGGGGGGGGAGCCTACTTTCAAAAATTATCACAGCCACCGAAAAGCTTTCATCACAAACGCAAATCGAAAGGAAGGAATCGATTGACATCGTCAGTCGGTTCTGGGAGTGGCGTCGAGTTTTAAAGACGTTGAGTTTCGAGGTATTTTTCCCCATAAGGATGTTTGCAGATATTTTAGTCTCATGTAAAATAATGAGGTTGTTTTTGACACTTAAACACTGAAAATAACAGAAATATAATATAAACACACTGAAATACAATTACTAACAGTTACACATCAATAAAAATACAATAAAAGCTGCACTTTAGTTTTACTTCTTTATTGTTTCCTGATGCTTCTCCATTCTAACTGTTTTAAGATAGTGTTTAGTTTCTGGAGTGTAATTTTCTTAAAAGTTAAAAGGATTGGATGAGATTCACTTGATCTCAGATGTGTGGCTCTCTTCAGATGTTTAGACGACTTTACTTCACCTGGGCACTTATCACGCCGTGGCCCCTGCAGGCTGTGGGTTTTCATTAGAAGCGTATCCTCTCTGAGAGGATTAGATTGATGGTGCGCAGCCTCCAGGGAGCACCTTACTCTCGGTGGATTGCTCGGATCAATACGTTTTAATAATCGGTTAAGGTGATTGAAGCCTGTACGTCGCCTGCACGCGTTTTAAGTGCATTAGTAGCAATACGAATTAATCTCTCACATTTTAATGCAAATAAAATGAATTTCCACATGTTAACATCAGTACTAGCAGTGAGAGATTCCCTCCCGTGCACGCTCTGATGAGCCCCCCTCCCCCGGGCTCAGATTTGCATGCATCTGGGGGAGGGCGGGGGTTTTAACAGGCAGCAGGGGGGCATCCGGAACAAAAGCTGTAATTCTGGAGATGAGGGGCACAATAGAGGAGCTGCTTCTACTGTTCTGGCACACAGTGGGTGTTCCCTGACATGACAGCCGCATCCATTTATCACAGTAATTGTAATTAATTGTGATTCATTTCTGTTTTTCTTCTTCTTTCAGTGGCTCTTTGTCCGAATCCCTCTTCAAATTTGTCACGAGTGGTGAGTTATTAAATATATTATGTTTTTAATATTAGAAATAAATCGACCCCCGGTGCTACTTAGTCCTGATATGATAAGAAGAGACTCACTGAAGATAATACAGTGGCAATTCTCACATTTCTCAATAATACGGGACTCCTGGACCTTGGAGTCCACATCTCGAAGGACCGGTCGCTGGTTCAAACCCCACATCTGCCAGGTTGCCACTGTCGTGCCCTTGAGCGAGGCCCTCAACCCTCAGTTGCTTGCAGTGGATACAGGTTAAAATTGGATAAATAAAAGCGTCTGGGGTCATAAAGAATTTGGGCAGCGGTAGCTCAGTGGTTAAGGTGCTGGAGTAGTAATCAGAAGGTTGCATGTTCAAGCCCCGTTACTTCCATAAAACCTCCAAAAATGCCACTGTCGGGCCCCTGAGCAAGGCCCTCGACCACAATTGTAAGCGGTTAAAATTGGATGCATGTTCAACCCCACTGTCGGTCTCTTGAGCAAGGCCCTTAACCCTGAGTTCATACATAATTCATGGACAGTTGTAGCCTAGCGGTTAAGGTACTGGACTAGAAATTTAAAGGTCGATGGTTCAAGCCCCATTACTTCCATAAAATGCCACGGTCGGGCCCCTGTGCAAGGCCCTTAACCCTCAATTGCTTGCAGTGGATACAGTCACAATTGTAAGTGGTTAAAATTGGATAGATAAAAGCGTCTGGGGTTGTAAAGAATTTGAACAGTTGTAGCTCAGTGGTTAAGTTGCAGACTAGTAATCAGAAGGTCGCTGGTTCAACCCCCACGACTGCCATAAAACCTCCCAAAATGCCACTGTCGGGCCCCTGAGCAAGGCCCTCAACCACAATTGTAAGCGGTTAAAATTGGATAAATAAAAGCGTCTCGGGATCTTAGTGGTAAAGGTGCTGGACTAGTAATCAGAAGGTTGCAGATTAAATCCCCACAACTGCCATAAAACCTCCAAAAATGCCACTGTCGGGCCCCTGAGCAAGGCCCTCAACCCTCAGTTCATACATAATTGTTGGGCAGTTGTAGCCTAGTGGTTAAGGTACTGGACTAGAAAAAAATGTGAATGGAGTTGTAAGGAATTTGGGCAGCGGTAGCTCAGTGGTTAAGGTGGAGGACTAGTAATCAGAAGGTTGCAGGTTTAAGCCCTCCTGAATGTTGAATAGCTCTGTATGGTGTAGACAGGCCTGTTTGTGGTTATAGGGGAAGTTGTGGGAGGCGTGGGAACCCCTTATCTAGACCTGTTTTAGTTCCACGAGAGAGCCTGGCACCTTTTTTTTGTTCAGCCGTACATGTGTGGACTAATCTCAGGTGACTGGCAGACCGCCCTGTGTGCCAAACACGGTGCCATCAGGGCGACGGCAGCCTGCTGCCCGCACCGGGACCCGCTTTCCACACCTGCTCTTCAGGTTCTTCTGTTTAAAACAACCGCTGATTGTTGAAGGCCTTAAATCCTTCAATTATTTTTGCATTTATTCGGACGCTGTGTGTATGCAAATGTGGAACACCGCCACTATACACGCCCGTCCGCCCGCTTCCTCTGCTAAACCACCGCTGAATGGCCCTCATTTGGATATTTGGAACATGATAGGCAAAAAACAAACCGTCACTTCTTTTGGACAAGTGTGAGTTGTGTTTATACATTTCCTCTCCGTTTAGTTAGATTTTATCCGATCACCTGATTCGTATTTCGGCCCCTACTGCTGCAATCCGACACTCCACAAAAAACCGACCTTTTCTTTTGTTCGTACGGAGATCCGCTCTGTGCAGTGCAGCACCATCGATCAGCCAGCAGAGGTCGCAATTGAAGTAAATATGAGGAATCTTCTCAAGCACTCCCACCCTCGGACGAGCCGATCATGTCTGTCCAGGGTGCCCGGCTTGCCGGTATGTCAGCTCTGGCGTTCCAGCGTGTTTTACTGCCGTGTAAAAGAAGCTAATATTAAATATCAGATTAATTAAACTTTTAAAGGATGTCACGGCAGCTTTGTAGGCAGCTCTGTCGCCTCACGTCGAGAGGGTACTGGGTTCGATCCCCAGATGGGGCGGTCCGGGTCCTTTCTGTGTGGAGTTTGCATGTTCTCCCCGTGTCCGCAATGGGTTTCCTCCCACAGTGCAATGAATCGTGGGTAACCAGTAACTACCAGTCTCGTCATGAATGGAACCAACGTGAAAAACATCACATGTAAATGCTAATAAATAAATTAACTTTAATGAGAACAAAATTGAGAGTCCTGGGTTTGATCCTCCAGGTCCTTTCGGTGTGGAGTTTGCATGTTCTCCCCGTGTCTGTGTGGGTTTCCTTCGGGAGATACTAAATTGTCAAAGTGTAAAACATGATGTTAAAATATTAATAAATAAATAAATAAATACATAATTGTTTTAATTAGAAAACTTGTGAATTTTGGGCCGCTCAGGTGGCGCAGCGGTAAAAACACACGCTGGAACCAGAGCTGGGATCTGGAATACATCGTATCGGGTCTCAGCTCTGCCTGCCGGCTGAGGCTGA
The DNA here is from genome assembly GCF_030014385.1 of Trichomycterus rosablanca. Taxonomy (NCBI): domain Eukaryota; kingdom Metazoa; phylum Chordata; class Actinopteri; order Siluriformes; family Trichomycteridae; genus Trichomycterus; species Trichomycterus rosablanca. The sequence continues at coordinate 39,748,889 of NC_085996.1, forward strand.
GCGGCCACATGAACAACGATTGTCCTGTTGTTCAGATATGGGCGGGGCTAAGCCGGATGGGGTCTCTATCTCATAACTGATGCAATTACGACCTCTGCTGGCTGATTGATGATGGGAAAGGAGTGCTCTCAGGGTGTGTCTCTCCGTACACAACGCTGAGCTGCACCGCACTCGTCAAAGTGTAGGCGACGAGATGCGTACGGCTGCTGCCCACGTGTCGGAGGGGGCGTGGGTTAGCTTCGTTCTCCTCAATCAGAGTCGGGGATCGGCATTGGTGGAGAGGAGCGACTTACGGTACTGTGACAGTATGTTGTCTAAGCAATTGAGGGTTAAGGGCCTCGCTCAAGCGCCCACCAGTGGCAGCCTAGCAGTAGTGGGGCTTGAACCAGTGACCTTTCGATTACCAGTCCAGTATTTTAACCACTAGGCTGTAACTGTCCAACTTTAAATTCGAGGCGATCTACTGTAGGTGGCCCTGCAATCTTTAGCAATCTGTGTTTTTGTAGACGCAGAAGGGTCCAATTACATTTATACACGAGTAGATACGAAGTGGAAACGTGTCTAGCAGTTCATCCACGACTGACAAATTAAATACGCAGGGCGAGCGCTGTTGCCGGTGCGACCTCGTTAAACGTCAGCGCCGAGACCACTTGAAACGGAACTCGCTCACTCGATCCCTTCCCTCTTTTCCACAGACTGCAGCAGGCAGACCTTTCTTCAGCCCGTATCTGTGAGCTCCTCGTGGGAGAGGAACGCCTCGGGCGGGTCTCGGGACGACGCCTCCGTCAGCCTCGTCCACTCCGTGTCCCCGACGGGAACCTGGGCCACCGAGCTGAAGCCCTGGCTTCAACTAGACCTGGGAGAGAAGAAAAGAATCACAGGTTGGTATCTGGTGCATTGTGTTGGTAGTAATGTTTCCACTGTGTGATGGTCCATCCTAGATGCCTCAGAGCCCAGAGAAGTCGACGCCGCTTCTGGACATGGTTACCATAAGGCTTCTTGTTTGCACAGTAAAGTGTTAAGTATGATTAGTGCAGTAACTCTGTATTGTAGAGCTGATAAAGGTTTGATAAACTAATGATATGAAAAAGAATGATATTCTGCACTGTAGAGGGAGAACATGCAAATCCCTTCCAATCTTTCTTCGAGGTTCATTGTTTTTAAACACTTCAATTATTTTCTCACGCATTTGTGGACAAACTGGATCCTCTGATCATCTTTACTCATCAGAGACTCTCAGCCTTTCCTGGATGCTGCTTTTGTACCAAACCATGATCACAATCACCTGTTTAACATCACATCATTATTTAGTTTTCACCTCATTATTCGCCCTAAATTGCCCCCGTCCCAACTTTTTTCGGAACGTGTTGCAGGCCTGAAATGCAGGAATGGATGTTTATTAATAAATGAAATGAAGTTGAGCAGATAAAAGATGAAATATCTCAACTTCATCCTGTCTGACATCAAGTCAAAGTCAATGTAAGAAATTCTATTTTTTATTATTTTCTATACTGTCCCAACTTTTTCTTATTTGGGGTTGGATATTAAATTGATTACTATATCGTACGACGAGAATAAAACGTTTTTTTTTTAGCACAGAGATCACAATTTTAATAACGAAGTCTTATTCAATTAAAGGTTCCAAACGATATGAGATTTATTTACTTGCTGCAGTTCCAGCGAAAACTCAAGACTTAAAAATAAAACACCTCGGTTCCTCGGTTCAAAGCTCGGCCTTGCCACCGGTCGACTGTGCACCATCTGGCGGGCGTAATTGGCAGTGCCTGCGGCAGACACGTCTCTGCTAGGGAGGGATGACCGGACTGTGTGGGCGGGATGACCGGACTGTGTGGGCGGGGTCTTCGAACGCTGTGTAAGGACCCTGATTGGCAGATAGAGGCGCCTGTGCAGAGTGCATGGGTGAAAAAGGGTTCCGCTAAGGGTCGGAGGAGGCGTGAGCAGCAATATCCCCGTCTCGAATGCAATCAGGGATCCACCAGCAGCGGAGGAGAATAAATTAAATAAAAAATAATGGTGACTTTAATATGTTGTTTACCTCTTTTAATGATGTATTAGTTTGTTATATTGTGAAGATTTATATACAGCATCTTGATATCTATAAAGATGCTTTATAAAGAAATATAACTTGACTCAACCAACTCTAATTATAAATAAAAGCAGATGTAGAAGGGAAGTTTGCACAACCCTGTAGTAAACATGCCCGGTTTAATATTTCACGCTGTCTAATTAGTATTTTACTCAGCTCTCTATTTGTAATCAGTGACTGCTAATGATAATGTGCACATTAATAGCTTGTGCAAACATTTGCCCGGAACAGAGGAGAAATAACCAGTGTGGATTTTGGTCCTGTGACTCTTACAAGGGGTAATTATCCTCACAAAGAGGCTTTCTCCTGACTCTTAATAGAGTGTCCAATGTTACTGCCCCAGACGGCATGAGAATTCTCCTCCTCCGCCCCCTCCAGCCGCCTGATAACTGCATCTTTTTACCAGTTCCTGGTATTGCTTAAAAAATATCAAAGGCCTTCTGTTTCATTCCCTTAAAAACGTTCGGGCCGTTCCAGTAAGGCACGCGTGTATGTATAGCGAGCCGGGCGCAGTTTTCTGTCGCTTTATATATGGATGAGCCTGAATGTAGTCGTCTCCTCGGTAAAGGAAGCTCTGTTATCGTAGCAGTAGTGTTATAATACGGCGGCGCAGAGGGCTGATGAAGAATGCTGCTCTTTATTCCGAGCTCGCCAGGCTTTGGTGTTCGCACATCACTGGTTCTAACATACTCAGCTGACTAGTGTGTAAAGCATCGGGTCTGTGTGAAAACCTGGTGACCCGCCCTGCTCCACACTACCTACCTGATCAGCTGCCTCAGTAGAGAGGGTTCTAATAAGACCAGGAGCTTATAAGGCAGATTATTTAGACGCTCTACTTTCAGGTCGTTCAAACCGACTCCCTCCGTGTCCCGAAAACGCTTAAACTGTCCCTGACGAGCCTGAATTTACAAATAAACGACACTTTTATACAAATTAAACATCGACGAGAATTTATTTGCTTTTTTTCTGTTTATTTATGCGTGTTCTCCCATTTTTCTCCCGATTTATCGTAGTCAATCTGTCTTCCGCTGCTGGAGGATCCCTGATTGCAGTCGAGGTGGGTATATTGCTGCTCGCGCCTCCTCCGACCCGCGTGCAGCCCTCAGCGGAACCCTTTATCACCCATGCATTCTGCACAGGCGCCTCTCTATCTGCCAATCAGGGTCCTTACACAGCGTTTGAAGGCACTGCCAATTACGGCCAGCCGACCGGTGGCAAGGCTGAGTTTCGAACCGAGGAGTTCGGAATCTCGGCGCTGGTGTGCTAGCGGGTGCATTTATCTACATTTGAAAAGAACTTGATCCGTCATGTTTGTAGTTTTTTTTGTGAGAAAAGTCGTGCCGCACTGAATGCTGGGATTGCCTTCGGCGCTGAGGAAGTGCCGGACGCTCCCTCATTCCGAGCATTTTAAGGGATCTAAGAATTTAGACATGTAGGATGACGTAAAATGCGTCTATGTAGAGAGAGAGAGAGAGAGAGCTCGGTTGGCAGTGGAAGAGAAGGGATCTCCTAACTTTGACTCATCTGCTGTAACGTTCTATGTTTTCAAATAAAAAGGTCACAAGAGATTATTTATACAAGCAAACTCTAACCAATTTTTGCTTGATTGATTGGCTACGTCCCAAAGGTGCTCATGGGTGGTATACTTGAGGGAATGACCTTCTTTTCAATACTGGGTGCTCCTGGTATGGTGTGTGTGTTTTGTAATACAAACCAGACTGTTTCCTGCAGTATAGACAATGCTGGGGCATGAACTAAAGGTTAATTTTGGTACACACCCGACAATTTCTAAAAGCCAGACGTGTTTCATCCGATGTTGTGCCAAAACAGTGTTTTCTAAACGAGTACCAGCTCGGCTCTTGGCAGTATCTAACACAATAAGCACGTAATCGCTGTGAACGTCAGCGTCTTTAATCACTGTGTAGTACAGCGCTGTGAAAAAGTATTTGTCCTATTTCTAAATTTCTTCTGTTTTTACATATTTTTCGCATTTATATGTTTCAGATAATCAAGATAGGCCTCAAATAAACACAAAATACTTTTTTTAATGATTTTACTGCTTTTCTGGAAGGACAAATGCTCTTTAACACTGCCTGGCCCTGTGTGGAAAGAATAACTGCTCCCTTTAACCACTAAATCAACCAGTTAACCTTATACAGTTGAGAATTGGCTTCAGTATCACTAGCCACGCCCAGGTATGATTACCAGACAGGTTCTATCTAAGTGACACCTAGATTCAGCATGTCTGGCAGTAATGTGAAGCAGGTTAGAAGTTTCCAAAAAAGCAGCCGCTCAGGTGGCACAGCATTAAAACACGCTAGCACGCCAGGGCTGGGATTTGGAATACATCGTATCGAATCTCAGCTCTGCCATCCGATTGGCTGTCGTTCAGGAATGGGTGCCGTTACGACCTCCGCTGGCTGACTGATGGCGTCTGCCATCAAATGATACTTCAGATTTCGGAATCACGGTTTCAGTTTAGACACGAGACAGGATTTCACACGGGTTGGAAATCGGTGTGTGTCAGAATGCAGACATGCCTTACCTTTTACCGGGTGTCCACATTTTTTTTGGTACTGTATAGAAACCACTGCCACGCCCACATTTTTCCTTTCATGCAAACGTAGACGTCTACGTGTACCAGTTTCCAGACCTAGAGGTTAGTTTCAGGTCAGTCTATGACTGAAGACGATGCGAGGCGATTATTAATCACCCTCGGTTGGCGCCGTACCGCATATTCATAGGTATATTCACCATAGGTAAGAAACCTCTGCCGGTCTGAACGTAGGTGTGCTTAGCTGTTTAATTAGTACCCTGCGTGCATGTTCGGTGCCAACACTTCTGTCTATGGAGTAAAATGCGAGGTAACGCCACTTGGTCGCCCAACAGAAGTCCTCCTGGCTGTGTGCCAGCACAATCAGGCACCAAAGAAAATGCGCTTGTGCTGAGAGCTCCAGGCAGCGTCGGTAATCGCACCGTGAGCCCTGCGCATTCCAGAGCTGCCTAACACGTGCTGATACGGCACTCTAGAGCGGCCGAAAAGCTGTTTGAAGAGGGAAACTTTGAAGACTTACGTACGTGTTGAAAGGGACAGTTGAGGTTGCAAATGAAGGGAGTCACATGCCATGCAGCCACTGTTGGACCCATGAGCAATTGTACTGATCACGTGTATCAGTATGTATGACAAATAAAGGCTTCCCATTGGCCCTAAATTATACTAATCCTAACTACTCTCCCGCTTAACCAGTTTAGTAAAATTGGTTAACAAGTGTAATGTAACTATTCAAATGAGTAAAGAACAACACCAGCACAAGTATTGATTTATTTATCAATAAATTGATTTAACATCAACTTAGTTTAGTGTTAGGGTGGCTCGGTGGGTAGCCTCACAGCAAGAAGGTCCTGGGTTTGATCCCAGGTTTGGTCCTGGTCCTTTCTGCCCGAAGTTTGCATGTTCTCCCCGTGTCCTCTGGGTTTCCTCCGGGAGCTCCGGTTTCCTCCCACAGTCCAAAAAAACGTGCAGTCAGGTTAGTTGGAGACGCTGAATTGCCCTATAGGTGAATGGTTGTGTACGTTAGTCTGCCCTGCGATGGACTGGCGGTGTTACTGTGTGCCTTGCACCCATTGAAAAGCTGGGGTAGGCTTCGTCGGTAGCCCAGTGAGACGACACTCATGCTTGATTTGAAGGAGGTGAAGGTAAAAGAGGAAGAGGACGGACAGCCACAGGATAAATAGATGGAATAAACCGTTGAAAGCACGTATGAATTCGTGATATTGTACCGAAGATCCTAACGATGTTTATCTTGGTGTTTAGGGATTTTAACGAAGGGTTCGGCTTCCCGCGAGTCTTTTGTGAAAAGCTACAAAATCTCGTACAAGGAGAAGAGTCGCTGGCGGACCTACACCCAGTACAACAGCACTGAAGATACGGTTAGAGTTCGTTATCCTACTAAGTGTGACTTTACCATTAATAATTCATCAATCTAGTTTCAAGTTCGAATCTCAGCTATGCTATCAGCCAGCCGGGCGCCTGCACAGACTCACAATTGGGTGTGTGTCCATAAAGGGGTGGGACAACACCTGAACAGGGTTTCCTCCTAACTGCTGCAGTTACGACCCCTGCTGGCTGATCGATGGTGCTGCACTACACACAGATGGGGGATAATGGAGATCGGCGCTTGACTCTCTTGAATCTCTGTATGAACCAGTTCCATGCTGGTGAAAAGAAGCGGCTGGTTTTGTGCACGTGTCGGAGGGGGCGTGTTTTAGCATTAGAGGAGGCAAAATGTGATTGGGTAAATGGATACAAATGGATAAATAGGGAGGAAAGAGGCACCCAGGTGGCGCGGCGGGAGTACACCAGTGCCACCGGTCGGCTGGGTGCCATCTAGCGGGCACAATTGGCTGTTCCTGCAGCAGACACGTTTCTGCTAGGGCGGGATGACCGGACTGTGTGGGCGGGGTCTTCAAACGCTGTGTAAGGACCCTGATTAACAGATAAAGGCGCCTGTGCAGGGTGCATAGGTGAAAAAGGGTTCCGCCAAGGGCTGCGCGTGGGTCGGAGGAGGCGTGAGCAGCAATATACCCACCTCGACTGCAATCTGAGATCCACCAGCAGCGGAAGACGGATTGACTACGATCAATTGTCAATTACAAAGATGATTTGAGATGATTACAAAGACATGACAGCGCAGCAGCAGCAGCATGTTGGTTACACCGCCGGGGTTAGTATGTGCTGTAATGAAAATAATAGAAGTATTTAAGGATTATGTTAAAAAAAAAGCTTGCTTATCTTCTCCACTTTTACCCTTACTACTAGTTTGTTCTCACTTGCCTCTGACAAGTCGCTGATATAAAGTCTCAATAAAAGTCTTTATAAAACCCAGTAAAAGATAGCAGTTATTTATGTTTCTGCACCCAAACGGTGCTTAATAGGAGCTTATCTTAGCAGGATGCAGGATCTTTAAGGGGCTGTGACCTCAATCAATCAAAGTACCATGACCGGGTGCTGCATCGACCACTGTAGCACACCAGCGCTGGGATTCTGATCTCTTCATGTTCAAATCTCAGCTCTGCTACCGGTTGGCTGGGCGCCCCCTAGCGGGCACAATTGGCGGCGAGACAAAATCAGCCACTAGTCTGGACTAATCAAAAAGTAGGTGTGTAGCTGTGTAAGGACCCTGGTTAGTAGCTTGAGGCGCCTGTACAGAAGTGGAGGAACGTGGAGACACTCCATGTGTGAGACCGACCTCACGCGCCGATCCACCGAAGTACGGGCGAATAAGAAGGGGGCCGGTGGAGCGCACATGCGTCAGAGGGAGAATATACCCTCATGAACATGCCCAGAGGAATTCTCAAATTCCTGACCCCACCACAGACTTAATCCTACAAACAAACCTCAATCAATCATGCTGTACTATCAGAGCCAAAAAAAAACTATTAAATGATAAATTTGCCTTATTTGCATCCAATCAATAAAATCTCAATCATGGAGCTCTAACCAATGTGCTTCTGATCAATAGTCCAGTACCTTAACGCTGAGATAACGGCCACACACACACACACTAATCTGAAACACTGACGGGTCCAATCATGACATTACACACACTGATCAGCCATAACATTAAAACCACCTCCTTGTTTCTACACTCACAGCTCCACTTACCATATAGAAGCACTTTATAGTTCTACAATTACTGACTGTAGTCCATCTGTTTCTCTACATGCTTTGTTACCCCCTTTCATGCTGTTCTTCAATGGTCAGGACCCCCACAGAGCAGGTATTATTTAGGTGGTGGATGATTCTCAGCACTGCAGTGACACTGACATGGTGGTGGTGTGTTAGTGTGTGTTGTGCTGGTATGAGTGGATCAGACACAGCAGCGCTGCTGGAGTTTTTAAACACCTCACTGTCACTGCTGGACTGTGAATAGTCCACCAACCAAAAACATCCAGCCGACAGCGCCCCGTGGGCGGCGTCCTGTGACCACTGATGAAGGTCTAGAAGATGAGCGACTCAAACAGCAGCAATAGATGAGCGATCGTCTCTGACTTTACATCTACAAGGTGGACCGACTAGGTAGGAGCGTCTAATAGAGTGGACAGTGAGTGGACACGGTGTTTAAATCCACTCATACCAGCACAACACACACTAACACACCACCACCATGTCAGTGTCACTGCAGTGCTGAGAATCATCCACCACCTAAATAATACCTGCTCTGTGGGGGTCCTGTGGGCGTCCTGACCATTGAAGAACAGCATGAAAGGACTACAGTCAGTAATTGTAGAGCTACAAAGTGCTTCTATATGGTAAGTGGAGCTGATAAAATGGACAGTGAGTGTAGAAACAAGGAGGTGGTTTTAATGTTATGGCTGCATTATTATCATGCAGCCCGACACATCAGTTCCATTAAATAACGGGACGCTGGTTGGGTTTGTTTCCGCTGTCAGATCTTTGCAGGAAACGTGGACAGTCTGTATCAGACCCGGAACACATTCCGCCCGGCCATTACCGCACGCTACATCCGTGTCCTCCCACAGCAGTGGCATCGGGGCATCGGCCTGACCGCCGAGCTCCTGGGCTGCCCTTACGTCAGATCGTCTGCAGGTGATGAAAAATATATCAGTATATAAATTTCACTCAAAAAGTGTCGACGTGAATCCCTAAATGTGAATCCCTAAACTCTTGTTTTACAGTAAACGCGACGTCTCAGGTGACGCAGGAAGCCCCGCCCAGCCAACCCAAAGAAGAGGAAGAGGAAATCACCGAGCATGTGCCCTCCCAGGCTGATCTGGGTATGGATCCTCACTTCTGTACTCGTTATTATACGTTCATTCAGACTCTGTCGGTCACCTCTGTGCCTCCATGTCGGCCGTTCTGCTCTCCACAGTGAAGCTGGTGGCCATCGTGGTGTCGGCCGTGTTGTGTGTGGCTCTGTTGTTGCTGCTCGGGATCTGCGTCTTCAAAGCTCTCCAGAAGTAAGTACGCAGGAGTGACCGTGATTAAAGCAGGGGGGTGTAGTGTAGTGTAGTGTGGTGGACAGTGTAAGTGCTGATAAATGAGGGATCAGTACAGAGGGATGGTTACTGAGGGTCATCGTTTATGCACACTTAAACCAGCTGAACCAGAAAATCCAGGTTCTGGAACATCTCCCATATCGAAAGGTCTTTCGTCGATGTCGATCGTATTCTCGGTTCTTGACTGATCGGTTTTGATTGGAACCAGGAATGAATGAATGAATCCTTTCTGCTCCTTTCCGCTTCTGTACATGACAGCGCAACTGCCCCTTGTATTATCGTTCCTACTCCTCACACCCCTATTGTATAGCAACCAGAGAAGAGTAAAAGAATGAGAGGGAGGGTCAAAGGTCAGTGTCAGGAGAATGGGCTGTGGAGGAGTGTCGGGGATGAAGGGATTCGGGGGCAGGATAATAAAGCTGTGGAGAGAAAACTTCTCACATCAGTCTCACTCGATCTCTCTGTTCCTGCAGGAAGAAAAGTAAAGAGGACATGTACGACCCCGCAGATCCTACAGGATCAGGTCAGTACTCACGCTGACCAAACCAGCCACGCACCAGTATCAGTTTACACCAGTAACAACGCTGGTCTGGTTTAAATAAAGCGTCCGCTTCTATTTCTATTACTTACAAATACAAGTCATTTTTACATATAAAGATTTTCAGAGAATAAAAATATCATTGTCTTTCAGCACTTTTATTTTTTTGTTTATTCCTAATCTATAATAAAATGACAATTTATAATTAAAAAAATCTAATTTTTGTCTTATATTGGTAATGGACTTTTAATTATAATAATACTATTAATAACAATAATGGTAATAATAACACTAACAGTAGTAGTAATAATAATAAAGATATAATAAAAATATTAATAAATTATAATAGAAAATGTAATAATGATTATAATAGTGGTAGTAATGATAATAATAAAGATGGTAATAATAATAATATTAGTATTATACTATTACTATTACTTATACTATTACTATTAATGCTATTAATATTTTTTATTGTTTAGAAAAAATCTAGGGTCATTTTTACATGTATTAATTTTCAGAGAATGAAAATATAGTTGTGTTTTAGCACTTTTGTTTATTTTTATAATAAAATTAAATACAAAAGGAAAATAATAATAGAATAAAAACACAAAATCGATTTATTTTCTTCTTATTGTAATAATAATAATAACCATAATGGTGTTAATGAAAATAATGGTAGTAATAATTATAATAATGGTAGTAATACTAATAAAGATAATAAGAACAACAGTAATATTTATAATAATATTATTATTAATAATAATAATAATATTTAATAATAACAGTGGTACTAATTATAATAATTAAATATAATTTAAAAAAGTTAATAATAATAATAAAACAATTATTAAATAATTGATTGATTATAATAACAATGGTTGTAATAATAATAGCAATAAAGATAATAATTATGGTAATAATAAAAGATAATGCTATTACTATTAATATTTTTTATTATTTAGAAATTACATTGTCATTTTTACATGTATTTATTTTCAGAGATAAAAAAATATAGCACTTGTATCTTTGATCATCTTTATAATAAAAGAATAAAAAAAGAAAAATAATAATATAATAAAAAGACAAAATTGTAAAGACCATTTTTAAAGACAAAATAATAATTGTAGTAATACTAATAAAAAATAATAATAATATTACTCTTAATAATAATAATAATGGTTATAGTAATAACAACAATGGCAGTAATCATAATAATTAAGAGAATAAAAGTAATAACAGTTATAAATATTATGATAATTATAATAATGATTATAATAATAACAATGGTAGTTATAATAGTAATAATAATAAAGATAATGATAGTAATAATAGTATTATACTGTTACTGTTAATGCTATTTGTTATTATTAGAAATAAAATTAAGTCATTTTTACCATTTTTAGAGAATGAAAATATAGTGGTACTTTATTTTTTTTATTTTTTTTTATTTTTTATTATCTACGTATATAATAAAAATAATGATTTCACCTCAAAATATTATAATATTTTTTTCTTATTGTAATAATAATAATAATAATCTTTATTTATAAAGCACCTTTTTTAAAGCAGCAGTTCAAAGTGCTTTACAGAACGGAAATTAAAATGGAATAAAAGGAATCGAATGAAAAAAGCTCGATTATAAATGAATGAATGAATGAATGAATACACTAAATCAGCGCAGTGTCAGTGAAAACACAGGAGAACTGCGTGCAGTCGTCTCTACTCTTTAGGTTGTGATTCCACATTTAGAGCAGGAACCTGTTCTGTTTCCTGTATTTGTGTTATTATAGGGGATTTAACCCCATACACAAAAAACACCTTCATGAGACCCTGTTGCGTTCAGATGGTGGCTGTAAAATTTTGTAGGTCATAAAACTAGTAATAAATATTTCATATATTAATATTATTATATTACAAACAAAATTCTCAGAAATGTCTGATTTATAACTGAATGAAATTTTGAGACTTCTTTATATTTTGCACGTCCAGGATGCTGGAAGCAGGTGAAACATCCGTCTGCGAGGCAGCAGTCCACCGAGTTCACCTTCAGCTACAGCTCAGAGAAAGACCCCCTGCCCAAAATCGACCTGGTCACCAGCACCATAGCAGGTCAGACACAAAATCACTAAGATGCATAAATACCGTCAGCAGAACCGGTTCAGCAAAGTGAATGTAGATTAGAAACGGCGTCAGGAGTTAAACATGCTGATCGTAATAAACAGAGATACAGTCGCTGACCACATTCGTGGTGATTATTATAAAGTGATCAGCAGTTTCACCTTCATACTGGGACACGATGCAAAATATCCACATCATTCCACACCCATGTGTTCATGTAACGTGCGAGTAAACTGACCGAGTCTGAATTCTGTCTCCTCAGATTACCAGCAGCCGCTGATGCTGGGCGTGGGCACCGTCTCCCGAAAGGGCTCCACGTTCCGGCCCATAGACACGGACGCCGAAGACGACCCGTGTGACCCGACAGCTCATTACGACTACCTGCACACGGCCAACCAGTACGCCCTGCCTCTGACCAATCAGGAGCCGGAGTACGCCACGCCCATCGTCGAGCGCCACGTCTTCCGCAAGGACGGCTTCCTCCCGGATCCCAGCTACAGCGTTCCCGGGGCCGTCCTCGGCAAGAGCTCCTCCTTCAAGGGCCTGGACGGCTGTACGTACCCCAGGGTGGTCCCGGGGGCCTACAGCACGCCCCAGACCGGCCGGAACGGACCGAGGGTCTCGGAGGGGCGCAGACCCGACAGGCCGGACCATTCCGAAGGGGTTTACGACAGCCCTAAGAACAGAACGCCGGCGCCGCTGCAGAACGGGAGCCGTTCCGAGTATCAGCGGCCCAAGGTGAAGGTAAAGGGCCCCGAGGGCCACGGCCTGAGTGGAACTGGAAACATACCGCGATGTGAAGCGGTCATGTGACCTCACCTGATCAAGAACACCTCCGGGATCTCCCGCTAACTTATTCTCACACCCGAGAGGGGCGTGTCCTCGTTTTATTTTGTATATGTGATGATGTGATGAGAGGTGCTCGTCTCGGTTCCCTGGATGCAGTGTTATTTCTTCTGCTGTGCAAATTGAATCTATTTTGTCTTATCGAGAGTTGTATTTTTATTTTAGATCGTTTTTAAAAGGGCAGGGTTTGTTTTAGCCTCATTTCGGGACACTTGGGCTCACCAGGCTGCCTGAGCTGTGTGAAATTATGTCTAGGGTATAAAAGTAAGAGAGAGGATCTATATTTATAACACGGCGTAACACTTTCTTTCTATTTTCTGAGCTCCTGCTGTAAAGGAATCTGATCGTGTGGCAATCGGTCGTCTGGTTTAGGACAACCGGGTACATTGGCTTTGCTGATTCGGCCCAATAACAATAGGTCCACCTTATCCAAATCATTTCTGTCAATGCTATACTGAGCCACCTTAGGAACCTCTCTCAGTCGGGACTGGATGTACGTCCTATTTTATTTGTATTATTTTAAAGAAAAAACGTTACAGGTCAAATGCTTTTTAATTTAAGTTCAATTTCCCAACGAGTTGAAAGCTGTGCTTTGAAAATAAACGAGACACCCTGCACTTGTTGCTTGAGGTGATCTTAAAGAAGAAGCTTGATTTACAATTCAATTTGTCTTATTATTTGTATTATTTACTGACCTCTGGTGTTGTCCAGTCAGCGTAAATGACTCGAGCACACACAGCGACTTCAGACTTGACTCGGACTCGTTTCAAATGACTCGGACTCGACTCATGACTCACAAAAAAATGAATTATTATTATAAATATTCTGCTCTGTAATAATAATAATAATAATAATAATAATAATAATAACGCTCCGGCCGTCTTAACCCACAACACACACGATGTGTAAATGTTCCAGCCAGCTTCCGGTGTAGTGATGAAGCAGAATCGGTGCTGATGGTTGAAAGACGCTTTCTGAACCAATCAGAGCTTCTGATTGTAATTGTTAGTAAGAAATGCTGTTATCTGCATTTATTCGGTTTGCGTCACACAGATGACGCGGTAATGAAACGCTCGATCGGCTTTCTAACCACTTCCTGTTTTACTTCACCACCGGGAAAAGTTTGGAGGTTTTTAATTATAAGCACATTTACAAAATAACGGATTCTGTTCCTAATGGGACGCACGCTTATAAATGTAATAGCATCTGGAAGAACAGAAGCTAAGGTAAGCAGCGGTTATGATTGTTTTTGCTGTGTTTGGGATTTTGGCCGCTGTGCCGTGATTTATCGAGCGCTTTTGTTCTGTAATGAAAACAAAACGTATCAGTTGAAGCTTTTAACTGGAACCTTCTTGTTACAGAAATTACATTCATTTACACAATGAGGAGGAAAGTAAAGACACGAAGTAAAACGGCTAAATACACTCGCTAATCTGTTGTTGTTTTTATCTGAACTTACAGATTATTTCTTTATTTCTACACTACATTTATAATATATGTTTTGTGTAGATTATATTGACTCGTGACTCGACTCGGACTCTAGCCTAAAGACTCGTGACTTGACATTAACTTGTATTTTGTGACTTGTGAACATCAAACAAAATAGTTATGAATCGGATTTCTGATTATTTAGCTTTTTAAGTCATACTAGCTTCAATCTGAGCAGTCGCTCTTTGCACTGTCCACGATCTGTGACTGTTTTAGACTGTTTAGACTTTTTAATGCTCCAGGTTGAAGGTTTGTTAGGGTGTGCCGACCGTGTGCTCGCTTACAAGAATCTCAAATCTAATATGCTGTCAAAACAGCTCTGACCCTTTGAGACATGGACTCCACAGGACATAAAGGAGTCCAGTGATATCTTATGGTCATCACCAGCAGGTCCTGGTGCCATCACTTCCACGGGTAACTGATCTTGGACCAAACAGGATTTGTCAGACCTTTCATGTTTTTACAATGAACGTCGTCTCAAAGCAACTTTACAGAATCCAGGACCAACAGACCAAAAACCCCTGCTGAGCAAGCCGAGGGCGACAGTGGCAGGAAAAACTCCCTTAAAATTACAGGAAGGAAGCTTGAGAGGAACCAGACTTAGAAGGGACAGCCATCCTTCTTGGGTGGCCTGGAGGATCATTTAAATAAATAGGATTTACACAAATCATACAAACACACAATTAAATTGAACTGAAGGTTTCAGTCCAGTCTGTGATAAAGTCTGTTGTAAGTTCTGGACATTTTTGGTGCAAACACGCCAGGTTCCCTTCCCATCTAGTAGGAGCAGCATTGTTGGCACAGCAGTCTCGACTTGCAGCCTTTAACCTCGAGAGGGTGAACAGGATTCCGTCAGGACCAGCTCGGGGTAAAACACCAGAAGATGTAGCTACAATGTGAAATGAAATCAGTTTTACAGAGAGTAGCTTTAGACTCCGACACCCCTGATTATTACAGCAGAACTAAAAGGGAGAGCTCTGCA
The DNA here is from genome assembly GCF_030014385.1 of Trichomycterus rosablanca. Classification (NCBI taxonomy): domain Eukaryota; kingdom Metazoa; phylum Chordata; class Actinopteri; order Siluriformes; family Trichomycteridae; genus Trichomycterus; species Trichomycterus rosablanca. The sequence continues at coordinate 39,763,991 of NC_085996.1, forward strand.
CCATGTCCAGTTCTGATGCCTGTGTGCTTATCGTAGGTATTGGTATTTCGACTGTTCACACTTGGGTTTGATGGACTACGTGTTCATACATCCAGCTCATCACCAGGATGAAAATGATCTCACATTTAAGCCACAGATTTTCTGTTTGTGTGAAAACCTGGTGACCCGCCCTGCTCCCTATACCAACCTGCTCAGCTATTTCAATAGAGAGGATTCTAACAACACATGGAGCTCATATGCATCAGAAAATACCAGATTCATTGTTCGATCATCTAATAAGGATTAATTACCTTTAATAATTGAGTAGGTGAACACAACACAAAGCAAAATATGTTTATTAATCAAAAATATCATCAATCACTGCTGTGTGTATGAAACCGGTTAAAAAGTGGATGCAGGAACAGGAGGACGTTTGTTCTGTCTGTCTAAACTGGTCAAACTGGTTCGTGTGTCACTTCGTGTGCGCTGACATGCAATCTAAACGTTACTGGGAAGTTCATCAGCACTACAGCTCGTTCCTGTTTCTGTTCTCATTTGTTTTGCGTTCGAACGGCGGAACCGCTTCGACAGTGACCGATCGTTCCTGTTTCGAGCAGGTACTTCCACCCTCGAGCTGTTTTGGACGTTTAAAGCCTGAGCCCTGCCCCGCCCCGCCCCGCCCTGCGCTGCACTACCGTCTGACGTTCCTGTACGGTTCTGATTTGTGTTTTGTACAGATCGATTGAATGAGGAACGCTGTTGGGTATTTAAAGCACCTACGAGGTGGGTGTGGCTGCTGGATTAAAGACGAAGCTTTGGGTCTTTACTGATACTGACGTGCCTTTTCAAAGCTCCTCCAATGAGACGAACTGTTTGATATGATGCAGTGGAAGTGATTCAGGCCATATGAACAACATTTAGCGTGACTTATTGTAGTAAAACAGCGAGTGAGGAATGTGATTAGTGGAGGAACTTATGAGCAGTAATAATGAAGAGAAGTTTAGTGCTCCTGTCTCCTTCTTTTACTACATTAAACCACGTTAAGCTTTATTCTGAACCAGAAGCGTTTTAGACTCTGGGAGAAGCTGATTCTGATTCTCACCATTTCTCAGAAGCTGGAGCTGTAACACAAGTTTAAAAGTGAAACCGTGTGAATGCGCTCTAAGACTGACGGTGGGATGTTTGACATTGCTGAGAGGTTCCTTCTGTCCGGGCCGGTCTGTGAAGCCCTCAGACGGGACGCTCCCACAGTCAGGTGTAAGCCGAGCTGTGAATGCAGTTGACCTGGACACGTCAGGCTGGTCGAGCTGCGTGTGAATGTGCACGGCTCAGCAGCAGCAGCCGCCTCCTCCTTGAAAGCGCCCGCATTCCACACGCGGCAGTAAAAACACAAACCGACCAGCTCGAGCTTCCTGAACGACGAGTCGGCATCAAAGCCACTTTCATGCCAGCGTGCAGCGTTCCCACACATGCTGGTCGGAGGGACGAGAGGAACTCCACACAATGGTGTGTGTGTGTGTGTGTGTGTGTGTGTGTGTGTGTGTGTGTGTGTGTGTTCACGCTGGAATGTGACAGTGGAACGTCAGTCAGGAGCAGCAGCTGATGCCCACTGACGTTAACTGTTCAGCCCACAGGCCTCTACTCAGGCACCACATTAATCTAAATCCATTTACTTGTGAGTTTGATCAGATTAATTGCTAATTAACTGAACTTATCTGCTATTAAAAGTTGTATGTAAATGAGCTTTGAAGCCACACAAAGATGCTAACCAGGTTTCATAAAGGCAAAATAGCCGAATAGAGCTGAGGTGAATGTAGCGTATAATTAAGAACTTTCAGCGCTACCTACCTTAAAGCTACTCTTCACACTCGCCTCAGAACACACGACAGGTAAGTAATAGGTAAAAAATATAAATAGTTTGGTATTTTGCTTTTCAAGTTAGACTAGCTTCAAACATGCAACCTCCGAACGGCATGAGCTTGGCGATTTTTCTATTTTATTAATGCAATTTCTCCCGATTTATCGTAGTCAATCTGTCTTCCGCTGCTGGTGGATCCCTGATTGAAGTCGAGGTGGGTATATTGGTGCTCACGCCTCCTCAGACCCGTGCGCAGCCCTTAGCAGAACACTTGCACAGTGTTTGAAGACCCCGCCCACACAGTCCGGTCATCCCGCCCTAGCAGAAACTTGTGTGGCAGCGGCGAGTTTCAAACCGAGGAGTTCGGAATCCCGGCGCTGGAGTCCTAGCGGAATATCCCGCTGCTCCACCTGGGCGCTGGTGATTGCGCTACACCACAGACGTCCATACTACGGCCTGTGGGTCATTTGCGTCCCGTTACCATTTTTACCAATTAATCTCGTGCCGCTATTAATCAGGTTTTAAAGAAAATCAGCTTTAACTGTTTGACCTCTGGGTGGCGCTTTCACACAAAACAGATCTAAAACTCTCCCCGTCATCTTTTCCCCGACTCAGAACATTAACGTTCCACAGTTTTTGGATAAACGCGGCGGCTACAGAGAAACGGAGACTAGACGCCGAACGCAGAAGATTTCAGGAGCGCTGAGAGTTCAGAGGGAAGTGGGTATGTTTAATTTGAATAAGTATAATCATCTTCCCGTTAGGATTATAAACTGGTGAGTGAAATCACGACACTGTGGACGATAGATCATTAATCACTCAGGATTATAAACAGTGGAATTGTTGACTCTGTGGCCCCGTGGCCCCCCAAACAAGAAATGAAGTTCAGCACCACTTGCTGTTTGATCCTAAAAATTTGGCCCCTATTGAAGTCCTTCAGGTCTTTATGCTGGTCAGTTCTGCTGCATTCAACACATGAACTACAAGGAACCTCCATCAGCCCAACTGGTCCCGATGTTTTGGCTTGTTAGTGTATGTCAAATATGAACATACACACCAGCAAAAAGAACCAGTGGTCTCGAGTTAAAAACTCAGTTTCAGGTGAGTATTTTAACCCTGAGATTTTGCTAAATTACCAAAGTTAGAGCCTAAAAATGTAATAAGCACGTCTTTGATCAAACATCACCCTAAACAATGGGGGGAAGCTAACTTTCACAATCTAGATAGACCTAAACTATGTGGCTGGAGGTATGTGGACAGCGGTAGCTTAGTGGGTAGTGCTTAGGGCTGAAAGGCTGAGAGTTTGAATCCCAGCTCTGCCATGCGGCCACTTTTGGGCCCTTAAGCAAGGCCCTTAATCCTCTCAGCTCCAGGGGTGCCGTATGATGACTGACCCTGCGCTCTGACCCCAGCTTCCAAACAAGCTGGGATACAAAGGGTTTGGATACAAAAAACGTCCAACTAGCTCAGGGTCCGGTATCTTCGTACTTTACACCATATACTGTGTATCTGAAGCAAGCCAAATGTTGCTTTTAACCCACCATATTTGCTCCTAGGTGTTACGAATGCTGTAAACTTTATTAGTGAATGCATCTTACACAATAAAGTGCACCCTATGGTGCAAAAACATCTTTCTGTTGATGTTTCCATATTCCAAGCTAATGTTAATTCCCCCGTATATATGTTGTTAAATGTATTAGTATTTTAATGAACACCAGGATGTAGTGAAGCACCTTCCATGACCTTCTATTACCAGATATAAATAGTGGATGGTTACTGACTGGAGTTTTCTCGAGTCCCCTGTTGGCTGGCCTAATAAAGCAGATCATTCCATCCCTCAGCCAGACTTTATGATGCGTGGGAGGTCTGGGTGGTGAGCAGGGCTCTTTGTCTGGGCTCTTCATGCTAGGGTGTGGACCACACTCTCCCTGCAGCGTTCCTCCTTCGTTCCGCTCATATACCACCTCACACAGACACGTGAACGTGGCATCGGCATCAAAGCAACATGAAAGCGTGAGGAACGTCTCTCATCTGAAGAAGCTCCAGGTCTTCCTGGTTCACCTGAGATTCCATACATGTCTCCTCATGCAGACGGGTAACAGCAGGAGGGTTTCAGATTACTGCATGTTCACGGAATATAGCGTATAAATCTCACATAGTACGCATGTTAAAGAAATTCAGCAGTGCATCTTTAGTGTTAGTATGATCACCACGAAGAATTTAACATGTTCGCTACTCTGTACAGACTAAAAACAAGCAAGAACAGTTTTCTTGAAAGCTGATTATAGAAGCCTGATGTTTTTAAGACAAAATAAAGGTATTAAGATAGTTTTTAATAAGTTTTCGCCTATTAAAGAACACACAAAACTAAAAAATAATGTAGAATAACATTAGAAATAAATAGGTCTGGGTACCTTCTGTGTAGAATTTGCATGCAAACGGTAATAAAATAAACAATGAATTAGAAATAAAGTTTAAAATAAATAAATAAAAGCCAGGGGTGGCACGGTGACTCGGTGGGTAGCACTGTCGCTGCACAGCGAGAAGGTCATGGGTTCGATCCCCAGGTGGGGCAGTCCGGGTCCTTTCTGTGCAGTTTGCATGTTCTCCCCGTGTCTGCGTGGGTTTCCTCGAGAAGCTCCGGTTTCCTCCCACAGTCCAAAAACATGCAGTCAGGTTAATTGGAGGCACTGAATTGCCCTATAAGTGAGTGTGTGTGTGTGTGTGTGTGTGTGTGTGTGTGTGTGTCTGACCTGCCATGGACTGGCGCCCCGTCCAGGGTGTTACTGTGTGCCTTGCGCCCATTGAAAAGCTGGGATAGGCTCCAGCACCCCGTAAATAAAAGCCTAGATTTTGCACATGGATTTAGCACTGAACTGCATAGAATTCACAGTTGAATTATTGTTGAAGTTGTGGCTTTGTATAACCGGTTTCTACTTAAATAGCACTTTTAGCACTATTTAAGTAACATTTATGATATTTTTTGCCTCCCTTGCATATAAAAATGCTTATAAAAATAATAACTAAGTTCTAGATTGCTGATTTATTTGCCTATTTTTAATTCTAAAGTTATGCTAATATGCTAGGCGAGACGGGTCGATCTACACGAATTTCAACACTGTGTCGCCCTCTAGTGGCCAAATCTAAATACCCCAGATTTCAGTCGTTATTTCAGACTAGTCTGTTAGGATTTTCGCACAGTATCCACCCTTGGGTCATAACACCCAATTTACTGGGGCACATACCCCAATAAAATGTTGCTTTGTTTCACTAAAACATGACAATAAGAAGTCAATAAAACGGCATTAAAGCTTCGCGTTTCACCCTGGATTGGTGACTGGGTTGCCGGGTTCAGCTAAAATATCCAGCCTAAACCTAGTAGCTGAAACTAGCCCAAAATGTAAGATTTAAATGGCTATAGATGGCAAAGGAACATCCAGTGCACAACATTACTTTAAAATTAACACTGTTTGTCATTTTCTATTCTGATTTATACTATTTATGAAGCATGTTTTGTATTATTATTATTATTAGTATTAGTATTGTCATTGTACATATCATTATAGTATTGATATTATAATATTATCATCTTTTGTAATAATTTCAGAAAACAGACTGGTATAAAAGCTTTTTTAATAAAATGGGAAAATAAATCTCCCAAAAAATCGCACCGCACTATCTTTAAATTTTCACTCGACACTGGATTTGCAAACAAGCCTATTTAGGATGTAAAACCATAAACCTGGCAACCCTGCTTGCCTAGCAGAACTACAGAACAGAGCTCGCGAATTCACTCTAGGTACTACATTTCCCATAATGCCCCAGCACCGCTCCAAAAGTTAACGATTTTAGTCAGAGACGTTTTCGCCTTTTTTGGAGTAAAATGTAAATATTTAAAAGAAACTTGGTATTGATATCTTATAGCTACATGTTTTGTCTAGTTACCTATATATGATTTATAACACACAATGTCCTGGTAACTGCAGTTTTTAGTCAGTTTCAGTGTCAGAAATAAATGTGGACGCAGGTTTGACAAACAGAGATTCAAAACAAAAAATTTGGACTGTTTTGTTATTATTTTTTACTTAAGATAGAGCACAACAACAAATTTCATTTTTCATCCATGGTAGCCACTTGGTAGCCAATCACAACCAGGATGACCTCTTCCATAACCCCAAAAAGGTGGACAATAGACCCCAAAAGGAGGCCATCAGACCCCATAACGGAGAGAGAACATCAGACCCCAAAAAGAGGGCACCAAATTCCAAAAAGGAGGGCATCAGACCCCATAAAGAGGACATCAGACCACACAGAGGAGGGCATGACAGTGGGTAGTCAGGATTAGTTAGGATTGTGTCTCCATCACACAGAATTAAAAGCTTAATTGATGTAATTGTGATGCAACTAAACTCAGCACAATAATGAAGGTTCTTCTCACCACATTTAGACTCGACTTGTGATACTTTAGTACAAAAATCCTGAAATTCATCTTTCCTGAATCTTCTAAAAGAGTCGGTGCTGAGCGACACTCAGAGCTGGACGCAGGTTTTGGTTGTGTCGACGGCGTGAACGGTTATTAAAACCTAGTAATTAACCATTTCAGGGCCGGATGTTCCACAATAAAGTGGTGGACGACCTCAAAGAAAGTGGAGCTTTAAACCGATCAAATACGAGACAATTCTTTAAACGTGTTCGTAATCCAACCACAGGAAAATTAATTATGATCGTTACGAGCGTCCGGTTCACTTCTGAAAGAGGACAAATGCGTGTCTGTCCAGGCATCGTGCCAGACTGTGGACAGGCAGACGAAAACTGGCCGTACGGACACCCTAATCCCAACACCCACTTCAATCAACCCACTTTACTGATAAATCACGTCAACTGTTTTGTGTTGTACAGGCAGAAAGGTACAGGTGTGCCTCTCTTAATTCTGTGTGCCCAGTATAAGTAGTATAGAAACACCCCTGGTATTCACATAGATCACCTCCCTCCCACACAACCACAACCACACGCTGACCTCTGTCAACTGCATCGCATGTGTAAGTTGTTTATTTATGTATTAATTTGTTTATAAGGATTTTAATGTGATGTTTCCACTTTGGTTCTATTCATGACAGGGCAGGTAGTTACAGGTTACCCATGATTCATCAGTTGAAGTTTAATGTCAAACACCGTCACTACCAATTTTGTATCTCCAATTTGCCTTACTTATATGAAGTCACAGGAAAAACTCCACACAGAATCGAACCCTGGACCTTCTTGCTGTTAGGCGACGGTGCTACCAACCAAGCCAAATGTGAAGGTATGTGAGTGAATGTAAAGGATGTAAAGCACTACAATACTGGCCAGGGTGTGTTTCCCACAGTGAGTCCAGTACCTCGGTGGGATCTGACCTTCCACGACCCTCACCAGGCTGAAATGCATTTATGTATGTTTTTATTTTTAAAAAGAAGTAATATTAGAATTAACAGAGACAAACCAAACCTGTAACATTCTAATGAGCAAATATATTTTACATTTATTCAAATAGATTTACAGTAACTACTGATATGACATTTGTACAGAATCTCTCAGAACGCAGTAGACGTGCCAAATATTACATTTACATATTACAAGAACCGCCCAACACTTGATCAGAGTTCATATTAACTGACAACTTTACTGGATTTCTTGTTACCGTGTATCCCAAATAATAAAGAACTGGTGGTAAAAGATCTAGGGAATTGTCCTGTCTCAGTCTAGTATCAGTCTAAACAGAAATGAATATGGTATGTGGGATGCAAAGATAAATAAAAACATGCCTATAATAGAATGAACAGCACAGGTTATATATTTATTGTTACCATTTCAACTTGACTGTTTGTTTGTGTAAATGTATGCTTTTTTTTTTTTACAATGATGCCTCTGCAACACCAGTACAGTTGGGAACGGGAGCGATTAAAGACTATAGGAACGCTGTAGCTTTACATGCTTGGGTATAAAAGCAGCACACAGGAGAAGCCTAGTTTATGAGTAAGGATGGGTCAAGGCCCGCCAATCTGCCATAAAATACATCGGTGAATATCTGAACAATGTAGAAGAAGCATTTAAAGGAATTTTAGATATCCCACCCTCTACAGTGCATGATATTATAAAAATAAAAGCCAGACATGACCAAAAACCAGTGCCTTAGACAGCACTGCATCTCTGATTGAAATAACCACGTGGACTTAGGAATACAGTCTGTCAATGTTAAGACTCATGCACAGCGGAACCTAAATTTAAATATCTAGAAATACCACCACTCTCACAAAAAATGGACTAAGGCACAATAAAAGAAAGTATTATAGATTGTTATGGATGCATTAATCTCCAGACCAAAGAGGAAAAGTTTTAATGTGCAGAAGCTGTCATCTTCATCAACCGATTTATCCTGGTCAGAGTTGCAGTAGGTCTGGTTAAAGTAATGGACTAGTGGTCAGAAAATACCAGGTTCAAACCCCATCATTGCCAAGTTGCTACTGTTGGACCCCCAAACGAAGGCCCTTACCCTCAATTACTTGCATTGTGTTTAGTCACTAACTAAATGCCATAAATGCCAATGCCTGTGTAGACGCCCGGCAGGCCAATAGCGGTGTGATAGCACCAGCAGAAAACGTGCTAGATTCATAAATCTACAAAAACCTGATTTAGGTGTCCAGAACTATTTGGCATAAGCCAGAATAAAGAGCTTTAGTGTGAACTACTCAAGAGCAGCATCAGTAGGGGACGCTCTCCATTTTTGTCTGAAGAAAGCGGTTTCTTTTCATGTTGCAATAGTGTCCATAATAATCACGCAACCCTCACAATGTTGTCAGATTAGTGATCACAGAAATACTGGTGTAATACTTGGTTTAGGTGGGAAAGACATCTTGCAGATCTTTTTGTGACAGAGCTGTCCCAACATCTTTGAAACCTTAAAACGATACGTGATATAAATGAGTAACAGAGCCACAGAGATATTAAACCTGTTTATCCAAACTTTGGAGTCACTAATATAAATATTGCACATTCTCAGGTGCAGGATCTCCCGACCAAATAATCAAGCGGTCTAAATCACCAGCCCATCCAGTGAGACCGTAAACACTCGAGTGACTCCTGCACGGGTGCTAGTCTGCAGCTCTCCCCAGTCAGTCGGGAATTTGAAATGACCAAATTGGAAGGAAACGGAAGAAATGTAGTAACAATAACATCATCTTGGAACCAATCACAACTCAGATGAAATATGAAGTATAAACTATATTTAGTAGATGATAAATGTTCCTGTAACGTCCCACTCCTAACAAACACCCCACCCCACAAAACAAGAAGTTATATTCAGCACTCGAGATGCACCAATCCAATTCCTACATTTTTATTATTACAAGTTAGAGTTCTAAGTATCGGTCGATACTCCGGCTTCCGTCCACCTTCCAAACCATGTCAGTAAGTCTACTGGTGACTCTGGTAACGACTCAAAATTAGCTATAGGTGTAAATGAATAAGTGCCCCCCAGTATCCGGCTGGTACGTGTTCCTGTTGTGCCATGCGGGCAACATGACCCAGCGTACGCCACTTCTGAAGGACTAAAGCTCAAGCTCGACCAATGAAATTACATCCCATGATAATAAATTCTATGCATCATGCCAAAACACACCTAGAGTCCAATCCTGTAACGGATGCAGACTCGGTATCGGGTCGGTGCAACGTCGGTATGGAAGCATTCCTATAATCTTAACTTAGAATAAATAAGAGGCCGTTTCTTACACATTTTAAAGAAAATACAGTCATACCACGCTACAATACTAATCCTTTACACCCACACAAAAACAAATCTGTCCACCACATACACACAGCGACCGCAGAATTACTCCCATAGTGACATTCTGATTGATATTCAGAATCAATGAATTCCCCCCCCCCCCCCCCCCCCCCCCCCCCCCCTTAACAAACCATCAACACTTCAATAGATCTACATCCAAAAACCAGACAGTAAAGGTCTGGATCGTTTCATAGAGACCTGAACTGTGTACCAGTGAGCCGAGCTTGTGCCTGATGGGACTGTAGATGACTGGAAAAGTGTGATATGGACGGATGAGAAGGTGTTCTCCAGGCAGGAGATGGCTCGCTCATGTTCTGGAGAGGTTTTAAGGTTTGAGGGGGCATTTAAGCGAAATCTAAAGTATATGGACACGCCTACTGATTACCGTGTTCAGGTGTCTCGGACATACCTGTGAGATCGGTTGAGTTCTGAGCCCCACTGAACATCTCAGGGATGAAGTGAATTGTCGATTACGAGCTCTAAACGGGCACAATATGGGCGCAGACACACTCGGTGGGAAAATATGGAATGCCCATGACTTGGGCCATATAGTGTTTTATAAATGAAAATGCATGTGGCCTTTTGTGCTTTATGTCCAAGCAATTAAATTACTGGACCTCATTCTACATATTGTGGCCACATCCGTGACCCTGATCTCCTAAAAGACTCTTATGCAGCTCATTTTTGGTCTGGGGAACTTGACCTTAAACCTTTTCTTTATCTGAGTAGTTTATATGTAGAATAATTATATTAAAGGACCTCAGTTCAGGGACCCACCTGCTGAGCATCAGTAATTGCACAGTAATAAAACCACCAGCGCATTTCGTCTCTCACACAGAATCAGAACCGAGTCCTGCTTTCACCTCTACATGAGCTCGTCCATGTGAGCTACGCCCCTCCAGTGCTCCCCGCTTCGAGGCGTCCGTACGATACAAAACACGTCTCTCGTATGTTACATATAATACACAGCCGGAGTTTCCACGTCGTCCCTCCCTCGCCCCCGGAGCCCCTGTCGTCTCTCCGACTCTTCAGGAGGAGCTCTGGGGCGACTGCGCCGTCTTGGAGGGCGTCTCTTCCGAAGGACTCTCGCTGGAGATGCCCGTGTCTCCGTTCTCGGCTCCGCCCGACCTCAAATGCTTCTGCACGACTGCAGGAGGGAGACGAGAGGGTCAGTAATTATTATATTGCAGCCGGACGTTCAACAGAAAAAGCAAGCGTGCCACGAAACACAAAGCTTTATATACACCGATCAGCCATAACATTAAAACCACCTCCTTGTTTCTACACTCACTCTCCATTTTATCAGCTCCACTTACCATATAGAAGCACTTTGTAGTTCTACAATTACTGACTGTAGTCCATCTGTTTCTCTGCATGCTTTGTTACCCCCTTTCATGCTGTTCGTCAATGGTCAGGACCCCCACAGGACCACCACAGAGCAGGTATTATTTAGGTGGTGGATGATTCTCAGCACTGCAGTGACACTGACATGGTGGTGGTGTGTTAGTGTGTGTTGTGCTGGTATGAGTGGATTTAAACACCGTGTCCACTCACTGTCCACTCTATTAGACGCTCCTACCTAGTCGGTCCACCTTGTAGATGTAAAGTCAGAGACGATCGCTCATCTATTGCTGCTGTTTGAGTCGGTCATCTTCTAGACCTTCATCAGTGGTCACAGGACGCTGCCCACGGGGCGCTGTTGGCTGGATAGTTTTTGGTTGGTGGACTATTCTCAGTCCAGCAGTGACAGTTAGGTGTTTAAAAACTCCAGCAGCGCTGCTGTGTCTGATCCACTCATACCAGCACAACACACACTAACACACCAGCACCATGTCAGTGTCACTGCAGTGCTGAGAATCATCCACCACCTAAATAATACCTGCTCTGTGGGGGTCCTGTGGGGGTCCTGACCATTGAAGAACAAGGTGAAAGGGGGTAACAAAGCATGCAGAGAAACAGATGGACTACAGTCAGTAATTGTAGAACTACAAAGTGCTTCTATATGGTAAGTGGAGCAGTGAGTGTAGAAACAGGGAGGTGGTTTTAATCTTATGGTTGATCAGTGTATATATACTGTATATATATATATAGGATTTGTGGAGTGAAACATTACACACATACACTGTAAATTCCACCCAAACTCTTGTTTATTTTCCTTTAATGAAACTCTTACCTTGCAGCGGCGCAGGCTCAGCAGGGCCGTTGCCTTGAGCGCCAGCCGAACCCTCCTCCAGCTCATCCAGGTAGAGACGGTAGCGATGACCGCTTTCATCCTCGTACTCCACGTTCTCATCGTCCGAGTCCACCTCCGGCGCCACGTACACCACCTCGAACTCAATCTCCCCCCTCTGCAATGCAAAAGAAGACGTAACGGGGTTTATTATTTAACAACGGGGTGTAGAGGGGGTGACGGGGCATACAGAGCAACAGTCAACCAGGAGGAATCGCCGACTCTGTCTGACTAAAGGAAGGTGGTGTAGGAATGAAGAGGTAGTGACCTGCTGGGAAAGGATGGTGACCGCCTCCTTGTGCTTAGCGTCTCTCAGGTTGATATTGTTGACGGCTAGGATGGCATCGCCCACGTGAAGCCCGCCGCAGCGCTCGGCCGGCTGAGCTGGGTGGATCTCCGAGATCAGAATGGGAACTCCGTGCTCTTTACCTCCCTGAGGTTCAGGAACACAAAAACGTGCCATTGTAAACACAAAATATAGTAAACACATTTAATTATTAAAATAAACATCTATTATATTTATGCATCTCTTAATCTAGTCGTATCCAATTACAGTTTTATCTTCCCACCGATGCAAAATGCAGACACATAACCAAGCCGACCGCTTCTTTTACCAGGCGGGTTCATACAGAGATCACGCAGCACCTCGAACAGCCAGCAGAGGTCGCAACTGCAGCAGCAATGAGAAACCCTTTCAGCCCGCCCTCCCTCAGATATTAACAAATCACGTCTGTGTAGGTGCCCGGCCAGCCGACCTCTAGAGCAGCGTTTCCCAACCCTTTTTTGCACCTCGGACCGGTTTCATATAAGATATAATTTCACAGACCGGCAGGCAAGGGAGGATTTAATAATATTGCTCACTAATGATGTAAAATGAGCTTGCTGCTTCCACCTAGGGGTGACAATAAGACAATAACACCCGAAATAGAAGCAGTGAAAAGTGCTTTTCTAGAGATCTGTAATTACTCATTATTTCTGTGCGGCCCGGTAATAAATAGCCCACGGCCCGGTGGTTGGAGACCACTGCTCTAGAATTTGATAACTCAGTGCCATTTAAGCTCCTCGGATTACTTTAACTAAGTTTAAGTTCATCATATACTCATTTAGACGTCACTCACTGTGATTGAGATGCCGAGTCCCTCGTGATCCTCCTTGGACAGAACCACTTTGCGGATGGGGCCGACGCCTTGAGTCTTCTTCAGAGATTCTGGGTCCTGATGTGGGATAAAAACGAAGTCAGTGATGAACTGTGGTATTGTATGAAGAACGCATTTCAACCACTAACAGGCAGGACCACTACCTAGCCCTAGGGTAGCGCTTCCCAACCTTTTTTGCACCACGGACCGATTTTATATAAGCTATCATTTGACGGACCGGCAGGAGCAGGAGAATTTAAAATAAAAGAACTACAGAATGGAAATTCGGTGGGAACCCTGAGCTTTTTTCGCTGCAACGAGACACTGCTCCCACCTAGTGGTGATTGGGGATAATAACACCCCAAGAGTATTGGAAATGTAATTGCTCTTGTAGTGATCTCTAATTGATCTCTAATTATTATTTCTCTAATTTCTTTTAGCGCGGCCCGGTAATAAATGACCCACAGACTTTGGGGACCACTGGCCTAGGGGACAGAGGAGGGCATATCTAGTTTGCACCAAATCAGTTCGAGAGGGCACAAAGCAGCCAAACTCTTCAGTGTATTACAGCAAGACCTAAATCTTTCTTTCTTTTTCCCCAGATACAAAGGATGCGACCATTTCTCGGACTGCAATCCACATCGGAGCTTTGGGAAGTGGATACGCAGCACATGTTCTCAGACTATGCAGCTCGACAGACTGATCACCCGTGACATGCTAAAGAATGAATAGTAAGTCATTACATTTATTGTATTGTGATAATAATAACAATAATAATCACTGACACTCAAGGATTTGAGCTTATTGTGCAGTTTGGGAAAATAGCAAACAGGACTTGAACATGTTCTGCTTCCTGTATGTGTCTTATTTGAGGGATTTTAACTCCTTACACAGATATATACCTTTGCGAGACTCTATGAAGGACATGTTGTGGAAAAATAAGCTCAGATAATAAAAGAAAACAAAGATTACAGTTTGGAGAACTTGTTGGCACAATCGTGGGTTCTTACAGCAGTGGAATAGCTGAAGAACAAGGAACAGAACTGTGGGCCTCTCTTTATACTGCTCTAGTCACATCAGATTGGGTGTTGGACTTTGGAACCTCCATTCTGTTCTAACTGTTGATTCGTATCTGCTTACCTGCAGCAAAATACTCTTATTCAGGTGATATCAAAAACAATATCTAATATAACAGACAAAAATATGCATCAACGACAGCATCATGGACACACTTACATGTCCCGCCGGTGATGGTAGGGGTTTCTTGGGGTCGTTGCGCCCTCTGCAGGCTCGGATGACGGTTTTGTGGCGGTGCAGATGGATCTCGGCCTCCAGCTGGTTCCACAGTTTATCATGAGCAGGTCCCTTCATGTCCCGACCCAACAGCTGAATCTGCTGGACCCTAGAAACACAGAGCAAACGTAGAGCTGATATAAGCCGTTCCTCGTGAGTGCGCTCTCAGTGCAGGTCCCAGGCTCTGACCCCAATAATCCACGTGGCGACCCCTAAATACCCCTAAAATCTTACCTCCCGGCCAGCTCTTTGTCCAGGTACTTGGCTGCCAGTCTGGCGCCGTACACCTCCGCCTGCAGTACCGCAATGTGCCTGCGAAGGGCCTCGCTCTCCTTCTTAAGCATCCTCACCTCCGCCTCCATCTTCACCTCCTTCACCTTCTCCTTCTTACTGGCCTTCAGTTCCTTCTCCTGTTATACACACAGGTCACACGTCTTTAAAATGCTCAGATTTTTGAAGTATAAGAAACGGCGGCACACACACACACACACACACACACACACACATCTACAAGTTAGTGAAATAGTTGAGCTTGAGCTCTGCCAGGACGGTTACACACATGCACGGGTGTACACACATCTGGGGCCTGGTAGGTATGTGTGTTTCCATGGCTTATACAGGTGATAAGACGCGGTCGGCTACGTTAAAACGGGTTGGGGGAGGCTTTAGGTACGGCAGTGTGTGGGGTCTAGATTTGTATACATGGATGTGTTCTATTCTGATTGAGTCTGGTGTGTCCTATGTGGCATCTCCCATCGTTTTTTGGGTGTATTGAGATCTAGGTTTTATGGTTTTGGAAGGGGGGGGTCTCATAGAGTTTCTTGGTGGTACTAGTTTCCCATTCTTTTTGCCAGGATTCTGTGTTGTTAGCTTTTATGGCTGGTCTAAGATGGGATGGTGGGTAGGGAGCATTGTCGGATCGGGATGTTGCGGCTTGCTCTGCTGCCGAGTCTTCCTGCTCATTTAATTTAAGGCCGAAGTGGACCACTGGTCTAATGGCTCATGGTTGTATGGCTCGAACGGACCTAAAGAGTCCTCATCACTGCTGCAGTTACGACCTCTGCTGGCTGGCCGTGGTAGTGGAGAGCAGTGCGTGACTTCCCATTCATGATACTGATCATACAGGTGATAAAAAGCGGTTGGCTCCAACACACGAGGCGGGGAAGGTGAGCATTAGATACGGCTCTTCTCGATCAGTGTAGGTGTCTGCAGCAGCAGAGGAAAGATAGAACTGGAGAACTAGACCTGACTAGATTTGTTTACATGGATGTGTTCTATTATCAGGCAGCATGTACACACACAAAAACACCCCCAAAAATCAACCCAGACCTAAAAAGATACAGATTTATTCCCACAGCCATGCATGCAGTACAGCAGAACAGACAGAAAGCCGAACACGTAACGCACACAAACACACACAGAGCACTTACCATCTCCTCCACAGAGGGAACAGGCTTAGGGGCGAGGAGAGAAAAAGAAGGTCAAACGTTAGAGAAGCCGTGATTTTAGGGTAGAGCAGGTAACAGAAGCATCACAATCTTAGTGTATTAGCAGCAATCAGAACTGTAAACCTGATCATAATGCTTTATATTTGTACAGAGAGGTAATGGAGAGGTACAGAAACGTCAGTAAAGACAGAAGCCATGCAAAGATAAAAATACACAATTCAAGTGTATAAATAATATATATAATAGTATAAACAATAGTGCATCCCGTACCAAACCCATACACATCAACACAGTCGCCTCCTCCTTTATTTTTCTAGACAGGGTTTCAACATGATTTCGGATTTTGTCTGTAGAAATTTGTGCCTATTTAGTCAGGAAGCCACGCCTTGAGTTGCAACTGACACTCCAATTCATCCCAAAGGTGTTCAGAGGGGTTGGAGTGAAGGTTCTGGTCAGGCCACCGTAGCTCCTCAACACCAAACTTCTCGGGTGGCACAGCAGACTAACGCACTGGCACATCACCAGTTCGCCAGGTTGAATCTCAGCACAGCTACCGGAAGTGTTCGAGGGAGGGAAGGTCGGACGGGGTCTCTTCCCACTGCTGCTGCAAATTGGGATGTGTGTGTGTGTGTGTGTGTGTGTGTGTTTCCACCAGTGATACGGCTCTGTGTGGGAACCCAACGCTGGTGGGTGATAAGAAGTGGCCTCAGATTGATTTGATCAGATCAGGGATAGTGCAAGCAGCCGGATTCACAATCGGGACTTGGAAAAGACTAAATTGGGCTCGGATTTTACGTCCCGAGGCTAAATGTGTTAGCTTAGTAAGCTAAGACTGCAGTGTTGTAATCTCTGTATAAGTAGAGCGTCTAAATAATCTGACTATGAGCTCCATGTGTCATTAGAACCCTCTCTACTGAGGGAGCTGATCAGGTGGGTAGGTAGCTAGGTAGACCTACGTAACAGGCTGTCTGTGAGTATCTGAAGCTTTTATCCTGTAATGAAGCGTCTGTGATTTACATTTACATTTACATTTTCAGCATTTAGCAGACGCTTTTATCCAAAGCGACTTACACAAGTCGCTTTGGATAAAAAAGCGACCGGATTCTCACCATCCGGTCTTTAATGGAACCCGAGTCGACGGTCTGTCCGGCTTTAGCATGAAGCTGAAGCTGCAGAGTGTGAAGCTGAAGAAGCTGCTCATGAACCTCCTTTTCCACCACGACCTTCTCCGCCTGCACCTCGGTTACCTCTGATTTTAGATCCACCAGCTGAGCCTGTAGCGCGCACACACACACACACACACACGATCCCTGATCATTTATTTTTAGTTACATTTAGCAGACATGTGAGATATATATTTAAGAAGCCTAGTAGCTGTATTAACATCTGCATGTAAGCAATACCTGACTGTCAAATCAAATGAATTTAGTACAATATTTATTGTCATGTAACATAGAACTAAACATATATATGACTGCCGATATGTATAATGTTCTCTCATTTACTAAATAAAAGTCGGACTGCATTTCAAAATAAGAGAAAATAAATACTAACCAGGCAACCTTCTGATTACTAGTCAAGGTCCCTAACTGCTGAGCTACCACTGTTCTACATCATTTATTCTGTCCTTGTTCTTGGCATTAAGAAAACTATAAGCCGAACAAAATGTCATTAATAAACACTAGCGTCAGACCTCAGAATGCCACGACAAGGTGGAACAACCAAAGTAGGAATGGAGCTTCACTGGGCCCCTAAATGACAGGTTTAAATTCTCCTCTTTCAGATCATTGAACTGTAAATAGACCTGGTACAGAAAACGTGCTGCTCGTTACTGTGTGGAATCATGTTTCCACCTCGTTTATAGTCATGTATTTATGAATGAAGGTTAATGAGGGAGGTTTCGGCTCGGACCGTGGTCCTCGGAGAGCTGCCGAACGTTCCTGCAGGGGTTTCGCTCGTACCTACGCGGACAGCATCCCACCGAGAGGCAAAGCTCAGATTTAATAAACCTCGGGACTCGTGCGATTGGCAGAACGGATCTAACCGCAGATCTTATCTCACAAGCGTCCTGAAATGCACCCTCAGGAGGAGGTGGCTGATCAGCAGGACTGATCTGCTAAATTATTCAGATTATACCCCCAAACAGCGCTCCATTCCTCTCTGTTATGCCATGCAGCCATCGGCACGTCTAGAAATCCCTTTACTTAGTAAATAAATATACATTCTATCCAGAAAAAAATATTGCACCACTTCTTTTTTCCTGTTATTTAATTAATTATATAGTAAAGTAGACGATGGCGTTCCACAAGGGTCGGTGCTGGGATTGCTAATATTTATGACAAAACATGAAAAAAGGATTGTATAAAAGAAATAAAAGAATGGATGTCATGTAACTTACTTCTACTTAATTCAGAATAAAGGCCACAAGGGATATTTGTTTATATATTTAGTAGGGCTGTCGAAGTTAACGCGATAATAACGCATTAACGCGATTTCAATTTAACGCGATTAAAAATAATAGTGCCGTTAACGCAAATTCTAGTTAATGTTGAGACTTGACTGGTAGAACTACAACGCTCGGTTACATTATGTTAACATTATGTTAAAACAAACGTTTTAATGTCGGACTTGCCACCGTTTTTCATTTGCGGTTTGTTAGCATAATGTAACCGAGCGTTGTAGTGATGCACTTATAAAGAAATAAATACACGCTATATTCACAAGTTGTCGGGAGCAGAATACTTTTATTAACTTATTCTGTTAAGGTACCAAATACCGGAAAGCTGAGTCAAGCACGTTAGTCCATGAACTATGGAAGCCCCAAAGGGTCAAAACACACTCACTTCGTGTAGAAACGGCCATCAAACCATTGTCACAATACAAGCACAGAAAAGTCTGTTACAATAACTACGCCTTATCCCACCTAAAGCACCGCTGATCTACAATGTTTGCTGATGGAGAAATTCTAACCTACAATCTGACATTTACTGCCTAGTATGTGAGTGAATAAAACTCCCTTACAGTTTTCTCTTGTCCCAGCAGTTTTTAACATCAGTACATTTAGCATAAAATGTGTTCACCATTTTAATTGTAACATTTCACATAAAAATCCTTGTTTTCTATAACATTTACACAGATTTTTTTTAATGCGATTAATCGCGATTAACTATATGAAATTCTGAGATTAATCGCGATTAAAAAATTTTATCGTTTGACAGCCCTAATATTTAGATGTTTTACGCCACGTTTACACAGTGGTTATATTCACGGCTGGAAAGGTCGGTAATTATCATATTTCAGTTTATATACTTTGGCAAGCGTTGTTCCTTAGACCAATTTTTCCCAAAAACTTTAGGACCGTTTTCATTTTGGTTTGATTAAACCAAAATTATTTTACTCATAGTTTCAGGAATTGCTATAGAATGTCGCTGCTGTAAGTATTTAGAACGTTCGGTTAGTATATGTTTGACTGAAATGGGTATATGCCACAAGGGATAAGTTGTCTAATTTGATGTTGACACGAAGCACAAAGCCAAAACTACCCTGGAGAGGCTTCGGGGTGAGTCTCTGAACGTCTGAGTGGACCAGCAATTGCCATCTGACAGCAATTGAGAGGATCTGCCATTATGAACGGTATAAACCACCCAAATCTAAGTGTCCAATGCTTGTTGGGACGTATCCACGAGACTTGCAGCCGTAAATGCTGCTATAGCGTCTAAATATTTTTGTAAATAGGAGTTTTAGGGGTCGTGTATGTTGCTCGATATTTGGAAATTCTTCCTCATATTAAACACAGAGGCTAAGAGTGAAGAAACAACCACACGGATGAGAACAAATCTAAATCGAAGTTAAAAATAATGTAAGAAGGAGTATTTATTCTGACCACCACAAGTTCTGTCATAGCATTAAGACCACTTATTTTAAAAACTTGCTTCTTAGTTTGTACAATTTGACCCCAAAGGTTCATTATTTTCTCCAAGGCTGCACCAACATCAAGTTTAAATAAAGAATTTCTTAAAATACGCAGAAAGTGGCATCAGTAAGCAGCACAGGGCAGCTGGGGCTAAAGACCTGTCGGTGTTCTTTGGTGACACAACAAAGATAAGTATAAACTATCATTCCTGTGGAGCGCTGAAGATTTGAGCTTACAGCAACATGGGCACCATCCCAAACGCCGATACGCCTGAGCACCCTCGCTCCACAAGTCAAGAAATGTCGTCAAGGAGAAGCAGAAGGGTTTATTGTGGTATTTAACAGAGAGAAGAAAATCGATGGGTTTAAATCATTTCTTGGTTTCTCAACACCTCCAGCATCACAGGTACTATTTGAGTCAGTCTTGAGTCGTCAGTTTGGCTTAAATATGTCGCAATATTTGCAAAATGCTAAATAAAATGGAAAAAAAAAACAGCAAAATACAATCCATCTCCATCTATCTTATGACCAGGCCCGCTGATCCGGACTGAAATGTCGTTGCATTATTTCTGGCCTGTGTGGGAACTCCCGACATATTTATCCATCGGCCTTTGCCGCTAATTAATCGATCCCGATGACGTCTACGGAAGTGTGTCGTACCTGTAGCTATTTATTTATGTCTGTGGGTGGCAGTGAAATGTTTACTAATGGATAAAGGTTAAGTAAACAGTATCTAACACACTGACAGTCTGCATTGTGGACACAACGGTATGAGGCAATAATTACCGGTCGGGCAGGTTATACAGGTTCACGTCCCTAAACCTGGTCTTAGTGTTACATGTAAACCTGTAACTGGACCATCGTAAAGACACAGAGCCTTTATACAGGCTATGTATTTAATACATTAAATATTATTGCAAAAGTATTGGGCATATGGGCAGATTTATCCAGATTTCCTGAATCTTTTCACAATATTATGTACGGTAGACGGTAAAAGACCCGAACTATGTGCAATCTTGCATTACAAAACATCCTTTTTGAACTGACTGATGTAATAATAGACTATATTATTACGGGATAACTGCACCCTTATTAAAAATGCTTCTTGATGCAGCGGTGGACTGCGTTAAGTGACAACGGTTTTCTGAAGTACTACTAAACCCATGTGGTTTTCATTATCAGAGTAGCATGAAAGTGCAATGTTGTCTCAGGGGCAGGGCTGAGGGTCCTTTCTGTGTGGAGTTTGCATGTTCTCCCCGTGTGGGGGTTTCATCCCACAGTCCAAAAACATGCAGTCAGGCTAGTCAGAGATACTAAATTGCCCCTAGGTGTAAATGTGTGTGTGTTTGCTCTGTGATGGACTAATGACCTGTCCAGGGTGATTCCTGCATTACAACATGCGCATTACAACAGAGGTTTCTCTTTGTGCCCCACACAGACTCTCAATTTTTTCTTAAATCTTTTTACAATATTATGTACGGTAGATTGTGAAAGAGCAAAACTATGTGCAATCTCACAGTAAGAAATGTGTTTTTTAACTGACTGACTTAATAATAGACTATTATTATTGCAGCCTAACCTTATATATATAAAATAACACTGGACTAGTGGTCTACTGCCAGGAATGGGAATAAAACCAAAAGGAAAAGATCCTGCTGACCACAAGGAGATATATGTACTCTTACCATGTACATATTAAATTGCTTTTTAATTAATAATTTAAAGTATTTAGTCCATTAAATATTATTATAAACAAGTGACTCGAGACCACGTGGTCCTAGTGAGCTGGACTCACGAATACAACTAGTTAATAAAACTGGTTGTTTACTGCACATAATCAAGGCTGAAATGGAACGGCTTCCGTCAAGGACATAAAATACAATAACGAGCTGAACCTTGGACTCATCTGAGTTTCAGGTTGCATTCTTGATGCAGCGGCGGACTGCGTTAAGTGACAACGGTTTTCTGAAGTACTCCTGAACCCATGTGGCTCTCTTTATCAGAGTAGCATGAAAGTGCAATGTTGTCTCAGGGCCTGTTCATGCACATTCAACTGTGGTTTCTGCTGTGCCATGCACAGTTTGTTTGTTTGTTTGTTGTTAGGAATCAGTGTTTTATGCTAGTTTTATTTGTTTTGTATTATATATGTTTTTAGTTGTTTATTATTAAGAAAACTTAGAAAACCTGACCGACACCATATAGTGTAAATCATCAGAATAAGGTCAGTGTTGTTGTTCAGTCGGTTCTCCGGTAAAGCTGATTATCAATATAGGAACTGATGAGGCCAACCTTTAAAAAAGTAGATCATGATGACCTGTCGAATGAAATAGTAGATCATCTCAAGCCACAATCTTTTTACCATATTATGTACAGTAGATGGTGAAAGACCTGAACTATGTGCAATCTTGCATTACAAAACATAATTTTTGAACTGACTGATGTAATAATAGTCTATATTATTTCCTTTTGGGTAATAGATTAGATATATATTATAAATTAGATAGATATATATAAACAATTGATTTCATACCTCCAGTTTGTGGTTGAGCTGGAAGACAGTTTGTGCTTTATGGCACAGCTGAGCGAAACATGAACTCAGGCTCGTCATCTTCTGGCGGCCTTCATAAGTGATGTCGGCCTGGTCAGGGTCGATCTCCCCCAGCAGCAGATCCACATCCACGAACGCCTTATCGAACTCCTTCTCCAGCACCTCCAGCCAGCGGAACACCGACATGCCCGGAGCCGAGCCGGAGAGGCCTGAACCCGGCGAGGAGACTGGGGAGGCGGACACGGACATTTCACAGCTCAATAAAACCACTAAATCAGACGGATTAACGGGGTCCTGGGACACTAAATAAGAGAGTTAAGTTCAGAGATTCGCTTTAATGTTCCTGCTGCCCGCTTCAATAATCCGATCTTTATATTTATATTAATAATTTATAGTTTTATTACTGACGCGCCGCTCATCTGCATCAGCACATCCGGAACTACAGTCAACACTGATCCATTACTCCGGTCTGCCACACGGTTCAGTCCTCAAACAGGGAAGAGCAACAGAGAGCAGAGACACTCGATCGTGTCTTTCCTATCACACCCAGTTCAACATTCATTCATTCATTCATTCATTCATTCATTCATTCATTTATTTATTTATTTATTTATTTATTTATTTATTTATTCATTCATTCATTTATTTATTTATTCATTCATTCATTTATTTATTTATGTATTTATGTATTTATGTATTTATTTATTCATTCATTCATTCATTCATTATTTAATTATTTATTCATTTATTTATTTATTCATTTATTTATTTATTTATTCATTCATTCAGTTATTTATTTATTTATTTATTTATTTATTTATTTATTTATTCATTCAGTTATTCATTTATTTATTCATTTATTTATTCATTCATTCATTCAGTTAATTATTTATTTATTCATTTATTCATTTATTCATTTATTTATTTATTCATTTATTTATTTATTTATTTATTTATTTATTTATTTATTTATTTATTTATTTGTTTATTTGTTTATTTATTTATTCGTTCATTCGTTTATTTATTTATTCATTCATTCAGTTATTTATTCATTTATTCATTTATTCAATCATTTATTCATGCATTCATTCATTCATTTATTAATTCCTTTATTTAATCATTTATTCAGTTATTTATTCATTTATTCATTTATTCATTTATTTATTTATTCAATCATTTATTCATGCATTCATTCATTCATTTATTAATTCCTTTATTTAATTATTTATTCAGTTATTCATTCATTTATTTATTTATTTATTCATTTATTTATTTATTCATTAATTCATTTATTCATTTATTTATTCATTCATTTATTCTTTCATTTATTCATTTAATTACTCGTTTATTTATTCATTTATTAATTAATTAATTCATTCCATTTATTCTTTCACTCATTCCTTCATTATTCCTTCATTTATTCATTCATTCCTTTATTAATTCCTTTATTTAATTATTTATTAATTCATTCATTTAATTATTATTTTACTCATTCGTTCTCTCATTAATTAAGTTATTTATTCCTTCATTCATTCATTTATTCATTTATTCATTCATTCCTCCTCCACTTTCCCAGACCTGTAATTATTTAGCTTTAGGCATTAGTATAATAACTATTATTATTTGTTGATCAGCTTTATTAAACACATCAGTAGGTAATAAGTGAGCTAGAACAGAGGCTAAGTGTAGGACCACAGGTTACAGGTTAAGAACCATAATAAAATATTCAGGAGACTTTTATGTCTGACATTCATGTTATTTATTATTTAAGTTCCGTCTCTCATGTCTGATTTTAATCCGTTTGTTAGGTAATGTTCTTGGAAATGTGGAGTCTGCATTTCTCTCTGTGGTAGTTCTGTTCTGCCATCCTGTTTTGCTTGTGGAGTTATAATCAGCACATTGTCCTCACAGGATGGACAGAAGGATGGAGAAGGACGATGGGGAGGGACGATGGGGAGGGACGATGGGGAGGGACGATGGGGAAGGACCTTCTGTTCTTCTTTCCTTCTCTGCTGTTTCTGCTGACACGACATTCTCACTCCCAAACTGAAACCAAGAACACAAACAATACAGAGCAGCAAAAACCCACATTATTTATTAATTCCTTCATTTATTAATTCCTTCATTTATTTATTCTTTTATTAATTTATGGGCATTAATGGGGTTAAAACTCAGAACTGTAATACAGACCTTCCTGTACCTGTATGTAAACTTTTAGTTAAGTATTTTTGGTGCCTGTCCACAAGTGTTTCCGCTGAGTACTCTATAAAATGAATTAAATACTACCAACTTTGTGGCATCAGTCTGAAATAGGCCCTGCCTGATCGAGCATGACTGTGCCCCTGTGACGCTCATGTACGGTGGCCGAGAAGTGCAAAACAAATTTACATTTCAGAAAACAAATACTCATGTATGCTTTTTAACTGAATGGGCACAAATTTCCACAGACGTAGTACAAATTGTTGTGGAAACTTCAAGGCTATTCTAGCTCCATATTAATGCTTTGGAAATTGGGGTTAGAGTGCAGGGTCAGCTGTTGAACGGCGTCCCTGGAGCAGACGGGGTTAAGAGCCTTGCTCAAGGGTCCAACAGTGGCTGCGTAGCAAAGCCAGGATTTAAACCCACAATCTTCCAATTGGTGGCCCAAAGCTTTGCCTACTACCTGCATCTGCATTTACATTTGTGGTATTTAGCAGAGGCGTTTTATCCAAAGCGACTTACAATTATGACTAAACACAATCTGAGCAATTGAGGGTTGAGAGCTTTGCTCAGGGGTCCAACAGTGGCAACCTGGAAAAAGCGAGGCTTGACCCGGCAACATTCTGATTACTAATCCAGTACCTAATACACTGCAGATTTTCTTCTGTGAAACTTGTCAGTCAGTCATTGACCTTTTTGTGACACATTGGAGGACCATGGAGTATTTAAGCAAAGGAAATGGCTTTAGTTGAACAGAATGGGCTGTAAACAGAGTATCAGCTCGTTTCTCACATCTGTAAACACACAGGATTATCTACGATGCCCGATGTGTGTGTGTGTGTGTGTGTGTGTGTGTTTGCACCGAGATAATGATCTGAACCATTGTTCCCAGTAAAGCAGAGGATCCTTTTCTCACCAGCCGGCCGCTTACTTAA
Source organism: Trichomycterus rosablanca (assembly GCF_030014385.1). Taxonomy (NCBI): domain Eukaryota; kingdom Metazoa; phylum Chordata; class Actinopteri; order Siluriformes; family Trichomycteridae; genus Trichomycterus; species Trichomycterus rosablanca. The sequence goes on from NC_085996.1 coordinate 39,789,348, forward strand.
ACCTCAGTGTGGTTCCAGCTTCACCACTCTGGTGCCCCCGGTCATGCCTACATGATGCTGCTGGTTCTCTTGTACACCCTGCTGTACCCTCTCAGCTCCTTCTGCCATCGCGCCTGTCCGGAGAAGTGTGTGTGTGAGCAGGGCGCCTCTGTGCAGTGTTTTAGGGTGCAGGCGGTGCCCTCGGGGATCCCTCACGGCATGAGGAGGCTCAACCTGGGATACAACCACATCAGGGAGATTAAGGTAATGATTCAGGACGTTTTAGTTTGCTGGATATGATTAGATCGTTTTAGGAGACAGTTCTCTGCATGTCCTGTTGTTTTTATTTATTTATTTATTTATTTACTGCATGTTTAAATACATTTTATTCACTTTTAGTTGGGCGTGTTTAGTTGATTCCATTTTTTGATGCCACGCATATTTTCTATAAACGTTTACATTTACATTTGCGGGATTAAGCGACACTTTTATCCAAAATGACTTACAATTATGACTGGATACAATTTGAGCAACTGAGGGTTAAGGGCCTCAATTAGGGGCCCAACAGTAGCAGCTTGGCACTAGTTGGACTTGAACCATCAACCTTCTATCTATAATGAATGCCAGGCGGACTGGATACTGTCTGTCCGTCTGTCTGTTTGCATGTCAGTCTTTCTGTCTATCTGTCTGTCTGCCTGTCTGTCTGTCAGTAAGTCGGTCTGTCTGTCGGTCTGTCAGTTGGTCTGTCTGTCAGTTGGTCTATCTATCTATCTATCTATCTATCTATCTATCTATCTATCTATCTATCTATCTATCTATCTATCTATCAGTCTGTCCGTCTATCTGTCTGTCAGTCAGTCTGTCTGTCTGTCTATCTATTTATCCATATATCTATCTGTCTGTGTATCAGTCTGTCTATCTGTTTGTCAGTCTGTCTGTCTATCTGTCCGTCCGTCTATCTATCTATCTATCTATCTATCTATCTATCTATCTATCTATCTATCTATCTATCTATCTATCTGTCTGTCTATCAGTCTGTCTATCTATCTATCTGTCTATCTGTCTGTCTATCAAACTGTGCCTAGAAGTGAATAAGTGAGTACATGGTGAGTATATGATGGCCAGTGATAGGTTGGCACCTTAACCCGGGTGTGTTTTTAGGCGACACCTTGACCCGCCCTGTTAAAATGAAGCGGATAAACAGGAACTAGGCTGAGAAAGTGAGCAGGAAAAGTTAACTAGTTAAACCAGAGTGTAAAAATACCAAAGATCTAATAGTAATAGTAAAATATCCAATAATAAACTGCACATTAAACTTAATAACTTAAATCTATTCTTATTCTCACTTGTGCCTGATGCTTTATTAAAGATTGTATTTCTCTCAGAACAGAGAACTGTCTGGCCTGTCCGGTCTGGAGGAGGTGATCCTGACCTCGTGTGGAGTGGAGCAGCTTGACGCCAACGCCTTCAGGTCTCAGAGGTCATTACGAACTCTAGACCTCCAGAAGAACAAGCTGCGTGGTGTTCCCCGTGGCCTCCCCTCCAGCCTGGAGATCCTCCACCTGGGCCACAACAGGATCCACACGCTGCAGGAGTCCACGCTGCAGGGCCTGAGGAGTCTGCGCCAACTCAACCTGCAGAATAACCAGATAACCTCGCTGCGCGCCAACGTCCTCTCGCCGCTCGTCAAGCTGGAACATCTGTATCTAGAAGGAAACAGAATCGAGACGATACAGGGCGTTCTCAGGTTGCCCGTTTTACACGGGTTCAGCCTGGCGAGTAATAAGATCTCTGCACTCCCGGCGGCTTTCTTCACATCACTGCAGCATCTCAGGACTTTAGATTTGTCCTCGAACCTGTTAAGCAAAGTCCCGCAGACCCTCCCACGATCGCTGATTCACCTCGACCTGGACGGAAATCAGATCCGGACGCTGAAAAGCCGCGATGCCGCCCATCTACGCCACCTTTCCAGTCTGTCCGCGTCCTCCAACAGGCTGGTGTCGGTGGACGGGGGCTTGAGGCTGCCCAATCTGACCATGTTGGAACTGGCGGGTAACGAGCTGCCAGCGCTGCCCAGCAGGCTGTCGGCAAAACTCGAGAAGCTGGACTGCGGGCGCAATCATATACAGGAAGTGACGCGCCAACAACTGGCCGGACTGAGGCAACTCAGGCATCTCTTTCTGGAGAGCAACACCATCCGACGGTTCGAGCCTCATGCTCTGAGAGACTGTGTTCACCTCGCCAACTTGGCACTGGAGCAGAACCTTCTAACTGCCGTTCCACACGGGTACAGTTTAAACATTTTCTAGGCTAGTCTTGTCAAAATTTCCAAGCGTGCATCTGTACTACATGGTCAAAAGTATGTGGACACCTGACAATGAGTTTGTTTGACTTCCCATTCAGTCAAAAAAAGCTTTTGTGAGGTCAGAACTGGTTTGCAATTGACATTTCAATTCATCCCAAAGGTGTTTATCAAGTTTAAGGTCAGGCCACAGGAGTTCCACCACACCAAATTTGTCACAGTTGGTCTTACCCAAACACCTCTGTTCCACTGACATAGAACAGACTGATGAATTTGGGCAGTACAGAGCACTTATAACCTGTAAAAACTGAGAGAAATCTAGTGTTCCTGTGTCCAATGTTAGTACATTAAGCCACATTAAGCTTTATTTTTTACGTTAAGCTTTTTCGACTCTCCCAAGAAGCTGATGCTCTGAACCCCGAGCTGCAAAACCACCACATGTGAAGTAAATCCAGTTAAACACAGATACATGTGGAGCTTTTAGACTGGATTTGATGGTCATTTCACACAGATGGATGTTCGTATCATGGAACTTTAGTGATGTTTTATAACTCAAGCCGAGCGCTGAGCAAAGCAGCTATTCACGCCGAGGGTCGCGGTGAGAACAAAGCACAAAATGCTTCTCACGTGATGCACCAAATAAAGCAACAATAGCGACACCAATAGTTCTCATCACCATTAGAACATCTGTAACAGCAGCACAAATCCTCACAGGCAAGCTACACACTCCACCATCATGTTACTCTTTACTGTCGTTTTGTAACGCCCACCGTTGATGACGCAGACCTGGCTCCTAAAAACTGGTGGAAACGCAGGCCGGTTCTCTAAAAAACACCAAGGTTCGAAGAAACCTAAACAGAACCGGTTCAAGAACCAGAACCAGAGGTGGAAAAGCACTAAAAGTGTTGCCACAAAGTTAGAAGCATATAATTCTATTTAATAATACAATTTATTTTATAGACCTGTTAGTAGTCTGAGAAGCAGAAATACCTGAAGTCTAAACAACTAACTGAGCTCATAGACTTTATGTGATCATGTGTTTAATGAGAAATCTTAGGTTCGATGGGTAGCACTGTCATCTCACAGCAAGAAGGTCCTAGGTTTGATTTCCAGGTAGAGCACCCGGATCCTTTCTGTGTGGAGTCCTTCCTCCAGGAGCTCCCCTTACCTCCCACAGAAACACCTGTATGGCACTCCTGGAGCTGAGAGGGTTAAAGACCTTGCAGTGGCTGCAAGGCAAAGCTGGGATTAAAACTCTCAACCTTTTGATTGATAGCCCAAAGCTCTACCCAATAGGCTACTGCTGTCCCTGAAAAATAAACTAGCCCTTTATAAACTAGAAATAAACTAGCCCCTAACCCTATGTGTGTGTGTGTGTGTGTGTGTGTGTGTGTGTGTGTGTGTGTCTGGGGTGTTTCCTACCGTTCGCCCAGTGAAACAGACCTACTGCAACCCTAAATAGGATAGAACAGTGGTGAAACAGACAATGAATGAATAAACTTCTTGCTTTTTGAGAAATATTATCAAAGTAGATCACCCTTAGTGTTGTCTTAATGTATTTTATAATAATAAAACATATTAAATCATCCAACAATCACCCACATACTACAGATGTAAAAAATAGAAGAATATATGATGGCATGGATGCTGAATCTTATTCTCTTCTGTCTTTGTGTAATCGACAGCCTTCCGGAATCATTAGTGCGCCTAGATTTGAAGGGCAACCGAATTTCCACCATTCAGGAGGACGACCTGAGGTCTCTAAAGCGTCTTCAGGTGCTGAACCTCCGCAACAACAGGCTCCACTCGCTGCCCAGTCTGAGCCCGCTTCCCAAACTGAAGACGCTCTATCTGGACGGGAACGTGTGGAACTGTACCTGTCAGCTCCTCCGAATCAAGCAGGACCTGCAGGCGAGGGATGTAGACGTGAGTGCAGATTTCTGCTCGGAACCCGTCTATTCGTCGGTGGATATGTGGCACGCGTACGTAATGGCGCAGGAGAAATGCGAGGAGCTGACGGAGGAATCGTTAACAGAGGGTCAGATCGAACACACAGACAGTGAGGAGTACTACGATTATGAACTTTAATGTAGATAATACAGTAGTAGCTTTGAAACGTTGAATTTTGGCAGTAAATGAAATAGATTTTGCAGACATTAGATATACAATTTATTTTTATAAGGCGTTCAGGTGGCAGGTGACAATGATTGGCTCATCTGAATGCTGAATTCCTCAAAAACTGCTGTAATTATGAGGTAATTACCTCTGCTGGCTGATCTGCTGGAGATCGGTGCGTGACTCTCAGTGCGTGCTTCGGATCTCCATAAGAACCCACTTGGTGCAGGTGAAAAGATGCGGCCGGCTACTGCACACGTGACAAGGGAGGTGGGGGGTGTTAGTCACGGCTCTCCTTGGTCGGTAGTAGAGGAAACAAAATGTGTTTGGGCATTATAAAAACTAGATTTTTAATTAAAGAAGCACTGGTCAATATGGTATGTTTTTTTATTTGACTTTTAATAAAAAATATTGTATTATATTTAAGAATAATGCAAAATATAAGCATTTTCACATCTCCTAGGTGTGTGTTTTTATCTGTCATGTATCACAAATATAATATTTTTTCTTATTAAAGGTGCACTAATTCATTAAGGAAAATTAAACTTAAGCAACTGACTTGTTTGCGGCTGCCCGGTCAGTAATAGACCAAGAGCCCTGCATTTTTTAAAACACAAACATGGTGGACTCCTGCGCCAACCTCCAGCCTTGTCAGACAGAAACAAACACCTTGCTTGAGATAGCATTATAGAACCAGAGGTACCAGAGGACATCACCACAGATTTTTTATCTGCTTTTCAACACTGTTTATGTTTATTTATCTACAATTATGTGTCTTAAAAGCGGCATGGTGGCACAGTTGGTAGAGTGGGTGCTGGATTCTCCAATTAGCCTGACTGCATGTCTTTGAACTGTTGGAGGCATCTGGAGCACCCGGAGGAAACCCACACAGAAAGGACCTGGACTGCTCAACCTGGGAATCGAACCCAGGACCTTCTTGCTGTCCGTGCGGTTTATTATTTTGTCTAATACATGTACATGTATTGGCTCTAATTTTACACACAACATGTACGTGTACATGACTTGGTATTATGTATTTATAAGCCTAAACAAAGATATACTTAAATACTTTTTTGATAATGACAATAAAAACATTATAATAATAAATACGATAAAACATATATAAGAATTATTTCTTAGATTAGGTAATATACATAGTAAGAGGGTCTATTGTAGCTACATGGGGAGGAGCTCAATAAAATACAACTGATACTAATTGATCGATTTTGGTTCGATTGACAATTTTTGATATTTACTATGGACTGATAATGTTAATATCTTTAACTTATACAGATAACTGTGAGGTGAATATTAAATGTGAGCCAGATTAAATGTTATATTATTATTATTAAGCAGAAGGGTTAAAATATTAATGGTGTGACAGGCTGTGGTAAAGGTAGTGTTAGGAGGCCCAAGATAGTTTTCCTGTAGAGATGGTGTACTCTTTGACCCTGTTATGTCCTCGTAATAAACACAACAAACCGGATCGCAGATGATTCATCTTGCTTTTTCGTCGAAAGTCTTGGGCTTGTAGTTCAAACAGATCACTCCGCTAATATCTAAATATTACCAAAATTCTGTATTAATAAGCATAAACAAATGTATACTTAAATACCTTTTGATTACACTCAATAATAACATTATAATAATATACTGGACATATATTTCTTAGCTTAGATTATGTAATTTACCCAATTAGAGGGTCTATTTTAACTACCTTCAATGCCATATAATTGATACTGATTGGTTCGATTGACAATTTGTGTTATTTAGCATGGACTGAGTATGGTATTATCTTTAATCCCTATTATTATTAGTATTATTATTAAGCGGGTTTAAAATATTAATGGTGTGACAGGCTGTGGTAAAGTAAGGCAGTTAGGAGGCCCAAGATAGTTTCTCTGTAGAGATGGTGCACTCTTTGAGCAGGTTATGTCCCCGTAATGAGCGCGACAGACCGGATCACAGATGACTCCTCTTGCTTTTTCGTCGAAAGTCTTGGGCTTGTAGTTTCAGACGCGTGTCTGACCAATCAGATCACTCCGCGTAACTCAGTGGGGTTGAAAGTGTAAAGGTTGGTAAGTATGGCGGCCGTTAGACTGAGGTGTTGGCAGTAATCTGAATGGTTCATTACCGGCCGTAGATTCAGCCATGCGGGACGCTTTAGTTACCTGACAAAACGGGTTCTGTTTCGGTTCGAACGATGGCACTAGTTTATGATCTGGTATGGCGCGTGCTTCACGTACTACTGCAGCTGCAGCGCGCGGCGTTGGGATGGCTGCGAGCTCGCGCGCTCAGGCGGACCGGACTACTTTTCTGGAGGCGAGCTGCGGCCGCGGTTCTAGTTCCGATAGTCCGCGGCTTTACCGGGTCTGGAACCGGGACTGGATCTGGGAGCGGGACGCGGATGGGCCGCCGGGCTCGGGTGTGCTCGGACGGGAAGGCTTTGGAGAAGGTACCGCAGCATGTGGGGCTGCTGATCGCCGAGGAGGAGCAGCACTACACCGACATCGCTAATGTTGTGGTGTGGTGTATGGCGCTGGGAATCTCGTACATCTCCGTCTACGACCATCAAGGTATCGAATTCTAGTTTCTCTAGCTTCTCTAGTATCTCTAGTTTCTCTAGCTGTTCTAGTTTATCTAGCTTTTATCTTCATTCATCTTCAACCGTTGAATGAACTCGAAGAGCTGAAGTCGAAGGTTGTGTTCCAAATTGAACCGTAATTCCTGTATAGCCGCACTACATTTAATATAGATCCGTTAGTTTAACGCACTACCTAGTGCCCTTCGTTATTAGTGCGCTCTATTTGGGACACAGCCCTGTGACTGAGCTTGAGACGGTCAGGCGCTTTGCTTTCTTCACGCTTCTGTATTTTGTTTCCTCTCTTGTCCTTCTGAGAGCAGACATCTAGACATAGTTTGGGCTTGTAAATAAAACGACATTAATATTACGACATTAACAATCATTTGTATAATACAGTAGAGTCTAAAGTTTGCATACACTCGTAAATGACACGTGTAATTACAGTACTAGGATGGTATTTCCTTTATAAGTTGTATAAATGCCTTTATTTGTCCTGTATACATATACATATACACATATCAGCTATTGTACATCGCCCCTAGAGCAGAGGGTTTAAGGATTAATGGCCCATCAGTGGCTGCAAGGCAGAGCTGGGATTCGAACTCTCAACCTTTCAGTTGACAGCCCAAAGCCCTACCCACTAGGCTCCTACTGTCCCCTGTGGAACATCACTTCTATAAGGTTTGTGATCATAAGGTGTCTGTACTGTGCCCTTGTACATGGTGCTTGTAGAAACTCCCATTAAAACACAGTACATGGAACAGTGGTCCCCTGTCAGGTCAGTTGGAGAACCCAAACTCTGTCAAGTCAAGTTTCCAGGCTGCATTTCTTGACGCCGTGGTAGACTGAGTTAAGTGACGACGGTTTTCCGAAGTACTCCCGAGCCGAGACTGTTTCTGAGGTGTCGTCGAGAGCTAAAGGATCATGGACATTCAGTGGTAGTTTCAATCCTCGTCCTACATCTGACTCCCTGAATATTTTCATATGGTCAAATGCATTCAATTGGTGGCACAGTGGGTAGCGCTGTCGTCTTGCAATGAGAAGGTCCTGGGTTCGATTCCCTGTCCTGTCATGAATGGAATCAAAGTGGAAAAACCCCGCCTGCAAATTCTAATAAATAAACAAAAATATATGGACAGAGAACCCAAACTCTGTCACCTTATGCTGAGATTTTGTTTTAATTTGTCTAGAAGTTTAGATTAGATCTGTGAGCTGTGAGTTATAAGCTGTTGGAACATGTGGGTCACCGTCCACAGCCGATCGAGCTTTACGGCATCGATGCGCTTGTGACATGGAAGTTTATACGCCACCGCACTGATCAGGTGGGTTGCTTTGTGTGCATGTCTGACCCTGTGAATTATTAGAGAACTCACACTAAGCTTTAAGAGGTGATTGGAAAAAATCCAAAGACCTCAAAAAAAGTTGGGACGGGGCAAAATGAGATTGAAAACTTTTATATAGAACATTTAAGTTCCATCATTTTGAACAGGCCAGGGAATCATGATTAGGTGCAACACGTTTCTCAACACATGATTGCAAATAATGTTTGTATTTCACCACCCACTGTACATAACAGTGTGAAAAGATTCAGGTAGTCAGATGTAGGACGAGGATTGAAACTAGTATTGAAACTAGTATTGGATGCGATACGACACCTCATGAGAAACAGTCTCGGCTCGGTAGTACTTCGCAAAACCGCCGTCACTTAACACAGTCTACCACGGCGTCAAGAAATGCAGCCTGGAAACATGACTTAAATGCCACCAATTGCACACGATTCTTAAAGTAACCGAACAGATATTGAAGCTGGTAGCTTGGTGTTATTTATTTTTGTTAGATTTGCGGTGAACAGTAATGAATTTACATTCAATCATTTGGCGCGTCATTATTATTATTATCGTTTATTATTATTGCTTTTTATTGAAGACTTCCTTTAGGCCCGTCACAATGATTTCCATACTCGTCTGAACAGTCAGTCATGGTCCTTCTCGGTCAGGAGTGAGGCTCTGCATCAGTAGAGGAAGCAATATGTGATTGGGAATTGGATATGACTAAATTGGGGGAAAATTGGATGGAAAAATGCATTAAAAACACTGTGGTATTTTGTTAATACAGTAAATGTGATGTGAGTTGTTTGGACTCGAAAATGACGTGAACTGTTGGCATGGGTGGTTTATTGCCCCATGAATCATTGTATATATATATACCGATCAGCCATAACATTAAAACCACCTCCTTGTTTCTACACTCACTTTAAGCACTTTGTAGTTCTACAATTACTGACTGTAGTCCATCTGTTTCTCTGCATGCTTTGTTACCCCCTTTCACCCTGTTCTTCAATGGTCAGGACCCCCACAGAGCAGGTATTATTTAGGTGGTGGATGATTCTCAGCACTGCAGTGACACTGACATGGTGGTGGTGGTGTGTTAGTGTGTGTTGTGCTGGTGTGAGTGGATCAGACACAGCAGCGCTGCTGGAGTTTTTAAACACCGTGTCCACTCACCGTCCACTCTATTAGACACTCCTACCTAGTCGGTCCACCTTGTAGATGTAAAGTCAGAGACGATCGCTCATCTATTGCTGCTGTTTGAGTCGGTCATCTTCTAGACCTTCATCAGTGGTCACAGGACGCTGCCCACGGGGCGCTGTCGGCTGGATGTTTTTGGTTGGTGGACGATTCTCGGTCCATCAGTGACCGTGAGGTTTTTTGGTACTTAATAGTAACAGACTGTAAAATGGCAGAGATTGAAGAAGATGCATCGTTGGTACTTGAGTAGAACGTCTTTATTAGTCAGATATGCATATACACTTGTATGGAAGCACTGGGGGCCTTGCTCAAGAGTCCAACAGTGGCTGCTTGGCACAGCTGGGATTCGAACCCACTAGGCTACCAGTGTCCCACTTTCACAATCAGTCTCCAACAGAAAAAAGACGCCTGTTGTCACCGAGTCGATAAATTGTTATATTTCTAAAAGAATTGGGGAAACCCGACTCCCGTCCTCGGATCAGTGGGCTTTTGTAGATGCTGAATGGTGTCATCCGTGGTTCATTGTCTGTACGCCGGCTTTTATTTTTCATTGCGTGTTGTAACTCCAGCTCGGCGTTGGGTTTGGAGTTGTTTCCACATGCAGGCGGTGGGTGGGGAGCGACGGGTTCGATTGTTGCTCGCGTTCCCTTTATCCGGGATTAAGCAACGTCAGACCTGAGCATGTACGCAAAAATCCAGATCTTTTAAATCCATCAGCTGAGTTTCTGTGTGTCACCCTTAGCAGGACAAATCAGTGGTGATACTGTAATATAATAACAAGAAGATTCAAGTTCCAGTAGGACGTTTGCAATTCATTATTCTGGGACCAGTTTATGTACGCGATAACAACAGGCGTCTTTTTCTGTTGCCCTTTTTCTGTGAAAGTGGGACACTGGTAGCCGAGTGGGTTCGAATCCCGGCTGTGCCGAGTAGCCACTGTTGGACCCTTGAGCAAGACTCCCCAGTGCTTCGTGTATACACCGATCAGCCATAACATTAAAACCACCTCACTGTCCATTATATCAGCTCCATTTACCATATAGAAGCACTTTGTAGTTCTACAATTACTGACTGTAGGTCAGGACCACCACAGAGCAGGTATTATTTAGGTGGTGGATGATTCTCAGCACTGCAGTGACACTGACATGGTGCTGGTGTGTTAGTGTGTGTTGTGCTGGTATGAGTGGATCAGACACAGCAGCGCTGCTGGAGTTTTTAAACACCGTGTCCACTCACTGTCCACTCTATTAGACACTCCTACCTAAATTGCCTGGGTCTTTAGTGTGTGGAGTTTGCATGTTCTCCCTGTGGGTTTACTCCGGGTGCTCCGGTTTCCTCCCACAGTCCAAAGACGTACAGTCAGGATAAGTAAGTGTGTTTGCCCTGTGATGGACTGGTGACCCGTCCGGGGTGTTTTCTGCCTTTTGCCCAGTGGATCAGACCCCCCACAAACCTGACCAGGATAAATCAGTGGTAAAACAGACCGAATAAACAGATCCTGGTATTTGTAATGGATTTATTATTTTTAGGTGATTAAAATACCTTTGAACAACCCGAACTGTCGTTCATCATGAAAACCACCGCGTTCTCTCTCTGTGTGTGTTCAGGTGTGTTCAGGAGGAACGACTCCAGACTGATGGAGGAGATTGTGAAGCAGAAGAAGGAATTCCTGAGCTCGGAAAAAGGCCCCAAGTTCGCGTCCGAGTTCCTGAACGACGGCACGGACCAGACCGAACGCGGTGAGTGGGTGTGCAGACCGGTTCCACCTGAGAAACGTGTTTTGAATCTTTCACGCCCTGTTTCGTGCTTTGTTAGAGCGCTGGCTTCCGGTAAACGTCTGCTTTCAGTGTCCCAAATAGTTTCTGCCACAAAGCGTAAAATATAACGGCTTCTATGACGTGTAGCTTGCTGTTTAGCCGTTGTAAAAAAAAAACTTTTGAATATAACCTGCAGAAAGAGAAGTACACATGTCTAAAACCATAATCGAAATTCTTACACAAGACAACACGAACAGTCTTTTTTATTTATTTATGCATTGTCTTTATTTTTCTCCTGATTTAGCATAGCCAATTAGTCTTCCGCTGCTGGGGATCCCGACTGCATTTGAGGAGGGTATATTCACCTGCTCCACACCCCCTACGATGCATGCGCAGTGCCTCGACCTCTTCTTTTTCTCCCATACTTCGGTGCATTGGCACATGAGGCTCCTCCACTTCTGTACAGGCGACTCTGTCTTTTGAAGACCCCGCCCACTTAGTCTGGTCTTTTCCCCACACAGCAGACTCGATGGCCAATTTGGTCTGCAGGCAGTGCCGATAGTGCCCGCTAGATGGCGCCCAGCCAGCCAACCGGTAGCATACCCGAGATTCGAACCGGGGTGTTCAGAATCTTGGCGCTGATGTACTAGCGGAATATCCCGCTGCTCCACCGAGAACAGTCTTAACCTACCTTACAGCCATAAAAATGAAAATAGAGATAAAACAAGATAAAATAAACAGACAAAATTAAACAACCTGCTGGATGGGACGGTGGGAGCCTAGTAGGCAAGATTGAGAGTTTGAATCCCAGCTCTGCCATGCAGCCACTGGTGGGCCCTTGAGCAAGGCTCTTAACCCTCTCTGCTTCAGGGACGCCGTACGATGGCTGACCCTGCGCTCTGACCCCGACTTCCAAACAGACTATGCAAGAATATGTAAAGAAAGAATTTTGTTGTACTGAACATCTGTATATGTACAGTGTATCACAAAAGTGAGTACACCCCTCACATTTCTGCAAATATTTTATTATATCTTTTCATGGGACAACACTATAGACATGAAACTTGGATATAACTTAGAGTAGTCAGTGTACAACTTGTATAGCAGTGTAGATTTACTGTCTTCTGAAAATAACTCAACACACAGCCATTAATGTCTAAATGGCTGGCAACATAAGTGAGTACACCCCACAGTGAACATGTCCAAATTGTGCCCAAAGTGTCAATATTTTGTGTGACCACCATTATTATCCAGCACTGCCTTAACCCTCCTGGGCATGGAATTCAACAGAGCTGCACAAGTTGGTACTGGAATCCTCTTCCACTCCTCCATGATGACATCACGGAGCTGGTGGATGTTAGACACCTTGA